>NC_088240.1:22089713-22259713 GCF_036934945.1 Oncorhynchus masou masou | reverse complement strand
ACACAGACAGACAAACACACAAACACACACAGACACAAACATAAACACACACAGACACAAACACACACAAGCACACACACACACCCAAACACACACACACAGACACAAACACACAAACACACACACACAGACAGACACAAACACACACAGACACAAACACACACAAACACACACACACAGACAGCCACAAACACACACACACACACACACACACACACAGACACAAACACACACACACACAGACACAAACACAAACACACGCACACACACACACAAATACACACCAGGCGGCAGTATGCTAAAGCCCTTGTAGTCGAAACTAAACTATTATTTATTTGAGGTATCGCTGGGTTTGTTGTTTTGAAAGTGTTCTATTGAAAAAGTGTGGTTACTAGCTACCTTTTTAATTTGGATCCCACGATATGGTTAGCATCAGTTGCTGGGACAGCTATATCTGTCTAGGGACAACTAAAAGTTTGAAGAGCAAAGTGGTTAGCACTTGTGGACTGGGACAGCGGATTGTCCCAGGCTTGTTTCTGTCTAAATCCCTGCTAAATGTTGCCATGTCTGGAACTGCATGGACTACCAGCGTTAGCCTACATTGCTACCATGGCATCCAAAACCAAAGGTGGGAGTCATGGAGAGGACAGTGTTTCTCTATTACAGGTGAAGGAACTTTTAAATAAACAAAAAGGGTTCTACAAGCAGTTGTTACAACAGGAAAATAGCTTCCGGAGCTTTGTCCAAATACTGATGGACTCAACTAATAAAAGAATGGTCTACAGTTCTCCCAAGAAGATGTGGATGTCCTGAATATGACTACAAACTGTAAGTCCTCTCAAGATGATGACAGCACTGTCTGTGAATCATTATTAACAATGACTGGCAAAACAGACTAGAGGGACAGTCCAGGAGGAATAAAAAACCTGTAACCAGCCCAGAAGACAGACTCAGGCCTATAGTGGTCAAGTTCCTGAGGTTTAAGGACAGAATGGCTGTTCTGGAGAAAGCCAAGAACTTGAGAGGAACCAATATATTCCACAATGAGGACTTCTCTGAGTCTGTGCGCCAGAGGCGGAAATAACTTAACCCAGCTATGAAAGCTGCTAGAGAGTACGGGAACATTGCTTACATCCACTATGACAGACTCATTGTCCACCCTCCCTCCCAGAAGCCTGGGAGGAATGAGAGAACCAAGCCTCAGGGCCAGTAGCTTCAGCCCCATATTACACACAAATGTTGTATTGATCATATATTCACTAATGCTGCAGAACTTATAGTGAGTCACCATAACATTGTGGCAATAACAAGGAAAGCCAAAGTGCCAGAGGTTGAAAGTCATTTATAAAAGATCATACAAAATGTTTTCTCAGGATTTTTTTGTTGAAGATGTAAAAAAAATGTATGTTGGTCTGATGTGCATGAGGAAGTGAATCCATATGCAGTACCGGAAGTATTTGTACAATTATCCATACAAATGATTGACAAGCAGGCAACTGTGAGAACCATTAGAGCCCCCTGGTTTGATAATTAATTGAAAAATGTTATGGTTCAAAGAAATTATGCAGTGGAGGTGGTTAACAAGACAGGGTTCTCGGCTGATTGGTTGACATACTTTAAATTGAGAAATGTTGCGACTAAACTTAACAAAAAGAAGAATAAATTATATTACCAAACAAAGACAAATGACATAAAACATAATGGAAAAAGCCTTTGGGTAATTTAAATGATATCATGGGCAGAAAACCCAATTAATCTCCATCATTCATTGAAGTTGAAGGGTCATGTACAATCAAACCTTTCTATATGGCCAATCCTTTCAATGACTATTTCACTAGTAAAGTGGAAAAACTCAGAAGTGAAATGTCAACATTGAACAATGACCCATCATATTTTTGTATAAAAGATCTAATAATGAAAGAGAAGAATTGCTGTTTTGAATTTGGTCAAGTTAGTGTGGGAGAGGTGGAAAAACCATTGTTATCCATCAATAATGATGAGCCACCAGGTAAAGACAACCTTGATAGGAAACTATTGAGAATAGTAGCAGACTGTATTGCAACCACTACTTGCTATATCTTTAACCAAAGCCTAAATGGGTGCGTGTCCACAGTCGTGGAAGGAAGCTAAAGTCATTCCGCTGCCTAAAAATAGTAAAGCTCCATTTGCTCTAACAGCTGCCCAATCAGTTTGCTACCTGTTTTTAGTAAACTGATAGATAGGATTGTGCTTGACCAAATACAATGCTATTTTTCAGAGAACAAGTTAACTAATTACTTTCAGCATGCATATAGAGAAGGGAACTCAACTTGTACAACACTGACTCAGATGACTGATGATTGGTTAAAATAAATGCATCATATGATATTTGTAGCTGTATTGTTAGATTTTAGTGCCGCTTTTGATGTTATTGATCATAAATTGTTATTGAAGAAACTCACTTGCTATGGCTTTACATCACCTGCTAACACATGGTTGGAGAGTTATTTATCCAATAGAACGCAGAGTGTTCTTCAATGGAAGCTTCCCTAACATCAGATATGTACATTGCTGTGTCACTCAGACCTTGGGTGTTACTCTTCTCAATTTTGTACAAATAATTTGTCACTGGTCTTACATTAAGCTAGAATGACTATGCATGTGGACTACATGTCAGCACCCAAAACCAGTGAGTTCACTGAAATTAGAAATAATGAGTTACAGTCAGTATCAGAATGGATGATTCATAATAAACTGGTCTTAAATACATCTAAACCTAGCTATGACATTGGTTGGTCAGGTGTCATGGGCAAGTCATATTGACAAAGTTGTTGTGAAGATGGGGAGGGGTATGTCTGTTCTACAACGATGACACAAAAATCAACTGTACTAGTTGTTCAGGCACTGGTCTTGTCCCATCTTGATTACTGTCTGGTAATATGGCCAAGGGGTCACACTCGTTGTAATGAGTAGACCAATGCGCAGCGTGAGTAGAGTTCCACATATTTTTAATAAACAGAAACTCACGAACAAAACAAGAACGCATAAACGAACCGTGAAGCTATTGGTGCACACAGGCAACTATCCGTAGACAAGATCCCACGAACACAAATGAGGGAATGGCTACCTAAAGATGATCCCCAATCAGAGACAACGATAAACAGCTGTCTCTGATTAGGAACCATATCAGGCCAACATAGACATACAAAAACCTAGATGACCCACCCTAGTCACTATCTCTCCCCAACCAACACAGAGAATAAACAGCTTACTATGGTCAGGGTATGACACAAGGGCAGCAAAGAAAGACCGTGCAAAGCTGCAGCTGTCTCAAAACAGAGCAGCATGCCTTTAACTGCACATGCCGAACTAACATCAACAACATGCATGCCAGTCTTTCCTGGTTGAGGATTGACAAGAGATTAACTGCTTCTCCAAGTTTGTATGATACATATTATTGTGACAAAAAAAATGACAGTGTCTGCATAATCAAAGAACACCCATATATACCCCACAAGACATGCCACCAGGGGTCTCTTCAGACACCTATACATACCCCATAAGACATGCCACCAGGGGTCTCTTCAAACACCGATACATACCCCACAAGACATGCCACCAGGGGTCTCTTCACAGTCCCCAAATCTGAAACTAATTCACAGAAATGCACAGTTTTATACAGAGCAATGATCTCATGGACATCTCCAATTACCCAAGCAAACAGCTAAATCACCTTTAAAAACAACTCATCGAACGGCAGGGACTATGACACAGACACACACATTATTTTTGTATTGTATTTTTTTTGTTTAAAGAAATGTTACATTGTTTGTATATCATGTATTTTACATTTCTGTGACTGTCCTTGTCTATCAATGTATCAGTGTTTTGTTACTTGTCATGTTCTGTGTTTAATTGTGGACCCCAGGAAGAGTAGCTGCTGCTTCTGCAAAAGCTAATGGGGATCCTAATAAACAAATAAAGTACTCTTTGAGGCCTATACAAACATAGACCGACCAACAACAAAAAAAGTATGAAATATAAATAAAAACATACACAGGCACGCAGTACAAACACACACACACCGTGCAAAGACAAATAGAAAATGCTGTGTCACTTCTCAAAGAAAACACACTCCATGAAATATTCAGTGAAGTAAAGCCTTTCTCTAAATCTGACTCAGAGTTACAAAAACACACACAGATAGGAGAAGAAGTTCTGGAAACCTAAACATATCCCAGTGTTAGCGTAGCCACTCAGCTACCCACCACACGCCCCTCAACCCTCATCTGTCTGTTAACACTGGGGGCCGAGCTGCGCACTGGGCCCCTCGCTGTCGCTTTACACGGGGGGCTGTGTGTGTGTGTGTGTGTGTGTGTGTGTGTGTGTGTGTGTGTGTGTGTGTGTGTGTGTGTGTGTGTGTGTGTGTGTGTGTGTGTGTGTGTGTGTGTGTGTGTGTGTGTGAGTCACAGTGCAGCTGTCATAACCGGCGTAACATAAGCCCTTATTAGACTCCATTAGCCGTCAGTGAAACTAATAAGAGATTGTCAAATACACCCAAACATTCACACTACTCACACTGACAGGAGAGAGAGACAGAGGGAGACAGAGAGACAGAGAGAGAGAGACAGAGACAGAGAGAAAGCGTGACAGAGACACCAAGAGACCCTGAGACCGAGTGAGGAGGAAAAGTTGCCTCACACTACCATTTGTCTCTTTCTTTCACTTGTTTCTCTCCAGAGAACGAGACAGGAAGGAAAGGGTCTTCTCTCTTATCTTACCCTTGACACCAGAACTTGACCTGGGAGATTACCTTTGATTTTAATTCAACATGACTCATTCATCCTTCTACTCACTCATCCATAGAATAGTGAATGCACAGAGTGGATCAATATCTTCACACAGCGATCAACACAGAAAACATTCCCATCTGAAAAGAGAGAAGAGGAGTAGATGGTCTCTTGACTTTCTGAGCTGTAGTAATTTCTCTGGGCACAGTGCTCCCATTGGAACTAAAAGTTCCCCTTACACACACCATCTCATCATATCACCATATCTTTGCACACACAATATCATATAACATAATCTTGTCCAGGCCTATTTCCCAGCCCTCCGCCCATGTCAAAACACCCAAAACACCAGCCCAGATCCCTATCATGTCCCAGCACTCAGCAGCACACACCCTTTCCTCTGATATCCCCCTCTCTCCATGGCCTCCAACAGCAGACATACACACAGAGAACTGGTCCTTCCTCCATCCTGATGAGGTGAGAGAGGAGGAGCTCACAGATATAACTACTGTAAGCTGGGCCATCTACCATACACACAGAACTTCTCAACCAACCCTCATACACACACATACTGGGTTTCTAGTGGTTAGAGCAAAGGCCAGAGATGGCCGACAGATATGAGGTGTGTGTATCTGTGTAATAGATCAGAACTTTACCACAGCTGAAACCGTGCTTTCAAAACGTTACAAGGTGCTGTGTACACTCAGAGCCAATGTTGAGTATCGACTGGGAATGTATATTTCAGCGATGGAGAGGTAGGGAGGTGAAAGGGAGATAAACTAAGTACAGGGAGTAGTATGTCTGTCTTACCTTGGCAGGAGCTCCCTCTCTCCTCATAGCCGACGTTACACAGACACTTCCCTATGGGCACTAGCCACTCTCCCTCTGTGCTACAGTACATTCGTGGTGGCTCCTGCTCCTTTGAGTGATTGACACACGAGCCCTTCACCTCCACCAATGAATGAGAGTCCATGGGCACCGTGTCAGGGAATGAGGCCAGGTTCCTAACGATGAACGGGCACATCTTAAAGTACACCCTGACTGACACCAGGGCCACACACGCCCCCACGTCCTGGAACGCCAGGTAGAAGCCCTTCTTGGTAACAGGCCCCACCTCCCGGACCTCCGTGTTGAGCTTCAGAATGCGGTCCCCCAGGTCCATTTGAGTGAAGCTCTCGTCTGCAGCGATGGTGTCGATCTTGGAGAACTGGTGTTCTCTGAAGCGGCTCCCCTGGTCCTCATCCGTCTCCAGGTACAGCAGGTTGAAGGTCTCCTTGCAGGTCCCCAGGACCAGGGGGATGGAGTTACAGTCTCTCAGGGTGAACTTTAGCTCCACGTAGATCTTCTTGGCCGACTGGCGGGGGATCCAGTTGGTCCTCAGCCAGTTGTTCTGACTGTACTCCATCACGTTACACACCTGGAAGGTCCTGATGGGAGTGTAGTGCTCGTCAACTCCGCTGATCTCCTCCCACTGAGAAGAGAGAGATGGAGAGAGGGAGGAAAGAAAGGAGGAGAGAGATAGAATGTCATTCCAATTCTTTATTCTAAACACACCAGGATCATCATACATCATGTAGTTTAGTCTCCCAGCGGTTAAACTTTGAATCAAAGATGTGATGAATAGGGAAACACTTGAACGATGGTTATTATTGTGGCTAAAGTGACACTTATTAAATTGCATGGCTTTAAATGACATTATTCTCCATCAGTCATGAGTAGCTGAATGAATGAGTCTCTCCTTCACACAGAGGTCTGCTCTGGGTAAGTGGAACTTCATTTTAATGATGAACAGTGTGTTTTCTATTACAATAATAGTGATTTACTTGGCAACCAACAGCATTCATAATTTCTCTTATTTTAACCGTCCCCCATTTCTCTTGCTCTGTCAACATCATCCTTTCTCCGCACTCCCTCTCTCTCTCTGATTGCAGCAGTTGAAGCCAGGTATTCTTCTCACACACATCTTCTACATATGGAAGTCTCTTTCCAGCATTAGAGGGGATTCTTTGTCGTCCTTCCACAGACTTTTAGCAAGGGTACGAACAAGGGTACGAACAAACCTCTCTCTCTCTCTCTCACTTTGAAAGGAGATGACTGTTGGATCTAGGGAACAGGGTTTATACTATTACGAGTTCATGTGTCTTCATGTAGAGCGATATGATGCACATTGAAATATATCAAATGTAATTGTTAGTGCTGGCTCTTTCCACTAATGCTGTCTTTGTATAAGTTCTCTGTGATCCACAAACACTGGAAGAGGATCCCCCACACACACAGGCTTGCCAGCGCGGTTAGAGAGGGGCAGTGAAAGCAGAGGTTCGAAATGAAACCCAGGTGTGAGCTCAGAGTAACTGAGATATGCAGTGTGTGTGTGTGTGTGTGTGTGTGTGTGTGTGTGTGTGTGTGTGTGTGTGTGTGTGTGTGTGTGTGTGTGTGTGTGTGTGTGTGTGTGTGTGTGTGTGTGTGTGTGTGTGCGCGTGCATGCGTGCGTGCGTTTGTACCATCCCATTCCAGAGAGTTACTGTGCTTTAAACCACTGCTGCCAAAACAAATGAAAGTTATTCTACGATGTGCAGACCATCCCCTGCCATACATGACATCATTATGACACACTTCACCCTTCCCTCGCTCCTTTCCACTATTCCTTTCTCCTCTTTACTTTCTCCCTCTCTTTCTGCATGTCTTTGACATGAGAGACGTCATCTCTCAACTGTACAGCCTCTCGATCCTCTCTAGTTGTGATGATGACATTGGGCTTGTATAACTATCTCTTTACAGCACTGACACCAACAAGGAGGGGGAGAGGGGATAGAGGGGGGGTAGAGAAAGGGGGAAAGAGGAGAGAGAGAAATGAAACGGTTGAACCAGCAGTTGGCAAAGCCCTAACACGACTCCCCAGTGTGCACTGGCTATGAAGGCAGGCCAACAAGCATGCTCACACACACACACAAGCTGCCAGCTAGCTGAGTCTCTGGCAGCGGGGTAGTGAGAGAGGAGAGCTGGTGTTTCAGAGAGGGAGATATGTAATAACCTTATAATCCTTCTCCTGATCACGTTACAGTGGAATTACATTAGTTAGAAAAGACTGACATTTCTACAGCCCTGTGGTGGTATCATATACATGACCCCTGTGATTTAGCCTTCACAGACACACACTCACAACACACACACACACGTACAAGTGTATCCACTCTCACACACAAGTTTCTCAGTTTCCATACTCGTCCTCTTAATTGAAATGCCTGTGAGGTCAGAATTACAGTTACTAGGTTTCCATTATTAAAGGGAGAGAGTGGGAGGAGGGAAAGAGAGACAAAAGGTCAGAGAGAAAGAGTATGTGTGCTCCAGAGAGAAGCACACACAGAGAGAGAAAGTGACAGAGTGACAGACAGAATGTACTCTATCAGGCCAGTGTTAGGCAGTAGTAGGGGTCTAAAACTAGCAACACCACTTTTCTATATGTCAGGACAACTCTCTCACACTAATTGATATAAAACAACATTCAGACCCTACCCCTGAACTCTGACCCCTGTCCCCAGGTCACAGGGGTCCACCTAATGATCAGACACTCTGACCAAGAAGCGGGCTTCCCAGGCCACTTCAGAGGCCTGAGGGACACAGCTTCAGTCCAATGACACATTTAATTTAGTTGTTTCCTTGTTTTCAACCATCTAAGGTATTTTCTGAACATAAAATTGAAACAATGGATATTATTTACAGTTTGAATCAATGTATTCAGGGTTTAGAAATGGATGGCTGTGACCCAACAGAGAAGGACAGTGGTGAAACCTGAAGCTTCATTGATCTGACTAATGTCCAATAAGGAGTCCGGTTCAGCTGCTTGATTGAGACAAGTCATTTCTTTATTTATTTTTCACTCTTAATTCTCTCCATTCCCACATTGTGGTAGTAACCAGAGAACCAAGTGCAGAGCAGCTTTAGTTTCCTGATTTGGGTCACCATGACAGAACTCAGAAGACTTTCATCACAGTTTGGACCAGAGAAAAACCATAACACTACCTACCACCACCCACCCCCCTTTACACCCCCCTACAGTCCCCCTCTATAGCAGGCCCTCTCCAGGCCTCACCATGTGCTAATCTCTCGTTTATGGACAGGCTTTTCTCCTCTCTCCCAGTGCAGCTGGGGCCTCTCACTCAGTCAGTCAGTCAGTCAGTCAGTTTGTATTTGGGGGAATATGGTGCTATGGTGACTAAATGAGTTTGGGTATTACAATACATGGAGACTGAGGAGTAGTGGACTCTGGCCAAAAGAGCTGTGCCATTAGGCTCTGGACTGGAGAGCAGTAATGTAGTGTGTCTCTCTGGGATTGGATGAAGCGATGCCAAGAGAGCATAGTGTGTACATGTCTTTGCAGGCCCAGACCTTAGGCTCCCAGCACCATATATAGTTTCTCATTAGTCCAGACATGATATTCAGTGGGAGATGAGTTCCTCCTCTGGTTCCTCAGACAATGTGGAATATATCTCTAAATTGGTGGTTATAAACTGTTAGGGATTTCTCCTTCCAAAGATGTGAAACATAGGCCTGCTGAGGGCACCATCAGGGCACCACTAGCCTAGTGGTTAGAGCGTTGGACTAGTAACCGGAAGGCTGCAAGTTCAAACCCCCGAGCTGACAAGGTACAAATCTGTCGTTCTGCCCCTGAACAGGCAGTTAACCCACTGTTCCTAGGCCGTCATTGAAAATAAGAATTTGTTCTTAAATGACTTTCCTGGTTAAAAAAAATAAAAAAATAAAAATGATGAGGTTGTCCACATCTTAATCAACAATGAGTCATCAAGAACTCCTAATCGACACCAGAGTGATCATGACACACACCTCAGGGCTATGGCTGAATTAGAATGAGGCTAGGGTGCACAGTGGGGTTGGGGTGCTGTTTGTGCTGTAACACTGGAGCATTTTGTGCCGTAACACCGGGTAGCACTTTGCTTACAGACCAGGGGCCCATCTGTCACCGTCAATATGTATTGTGTGTGTGTGTGTGTGTGTGTGGCCCCATGCCACCACATTTTGAGAAATCATTTCAGAGGGACTGGCTCTCAGGACAGAATGCTTATCAGCCGCCGTCAGCCAACGACATGAGTAATTACCCATGATTCACCTTGAGGACTTGATCATCAGCACTCTCTCTCTTCCCCTCTCTCTTGATTCACAGCGCTCTCTCTCCACCTTCCTCTTCATCCAGCACACTCTCCTTCCCCCTCTCTTTCTCTTCATCCCCCTCTCTCTCACCGTTCAAGACCACAGCAGGCAGTGGTTTCTGCAGGGTTATTCAGTAGTGTATCTACGTACCGTACCTTAGTTCAACCCACTCACTGTATTTTCAATCTGTTCTGAATCTTTCAACTTTACATAGAGGAATTCCCACTCTCAAAGGTTATGTCAATTACCCAAACCTGGCCTCAAACCCAGTCCAAAATAAGCAGGAAACATTAAAAGTCAGTGTTCTGTAAGTGTGTTTGGTTCAACCTTACAAAATAACCTCTAGGTTTTATAGTTCTGGTAGTTAATATATAGCTAGTGGAAACCAGGGCTGGCAGCTCTATAGAACAAATGAGAGGATTACCTTCAGCTCCAGCCAGCCAACACTTAATAAAGTTCAGAGGAGAAATTGGCTGCTGCAGCCCACGAGGCCAGTACGGTAACGGGTAGACAAATAAACACAGTAGACCAACACACAGAACCACACACACACACACATACGCAGACTTAGACCGTGGCATTGGTAGAGACACAGGAGGAAGTAGGTAGAATAGGGAAGGGAAGGAAGTCAAGCAGTTTTGTGTTCTGATTGTGTTGTTGTACTACTGAGTTATTAATGTTTGATCTCTGTGTTGTAATACTAGGTTAGTAAGGGTTGATCTCTGTGTTGTAATGCTAGGTTAGTAAGGTTTGATCTCTGTGTTGTAATACTAGGTTAGTAAGATTTGATCTCTGTGTTGTAATACTAGGTTAGTAAGGTTTGATCTCTGTGTTGTAATGCTAGGTTAGTAAGGTTTGATCTCTGTGTTGTAATACTAGGTTAGTAAGGTTTGATCTCTGTGTTGTAATACTAGGTTAGTAAGGTTTGATCTCTGTGTTGTAATACTAGGTTAGTAAGGTTTGATCTCTGTGTTGTAATACTAGGTTAGTAAGATTTGATCTCTGTGTTGTAATACTAGGTTAGTAAGGTTTGATCTCTGTGTTGTAATACTAGGTTAGTAAGATTTGATCTCTGTGTTGTAATACTAGGTTAGTAAGGTTTGATCTCTGTGTTGTAATACTAGGTTAGTAAGGTTTGAAGACAAATAAACACAATCTGTCTCCCCATCCACACATATGGTGAGCCCATCACATACTTAGTCTATGGAAAGGTTAATCCCACTAGATTTAGCTCATAGGATTACAGAAAATAAGATGAGCTTGTATTGTTTGTTCGAAATGTCCTTAGCACCATTAAAACCTACAAATCTGCTGACAGGACAGAATGCTGACAGACAGGATAGAATGTAAAGACGTGTGTAAACCATGAGACATGTATCTACTACTCACCCCGTGTGATGGGTAGGAGATCCATCCCAGCTCCCCCTGGCTGGCTTTGGAGTCCAGCAGGTTCACTGTAGAGAGGAGGAGAATAACAACAGGGATGGGTGTCGGGAAGTGACTATGGGAAAGCAGGTAGTCCTGGCACCACTGTGGACATTTTGAATCGCTATCCTTCTGATGACTAATTAGCCTCATCCTCCTTTCTCTCTAAACCTGGCCTTGGGACCTCCAGTCAAAAGCCATTACCAGGATAGTATTTACCCAGCTGCTCAATTCTCAGGACTCCTTAGAACACATAGACACACACACCAGGCCTGTTTCCCTCTGAGGACTTCCTAGAGCTAACCAAAACAGAGACAGCCTGCTGCACTGTCCTCCAAAGCAAGAGATGTTCTGGTCTGTGGCGACCTGGAAGGCTGTTGAGTCACTGCTACAGCTGTGTGAACTGTCCCTCCTCTGAGTTGTATAGTACTGATACACATGTACTGTAGGATCAGGAAACCACATATGCTGTTACCAATCTTTGGATCTACAATCCCTGTCAACCTGTAACTCTCATGTCCTAAGCTTTACAATGGCATCTTTAGGTTTTCAGATAAATCATGGGCTCTGAATGGACATATGTACAACATTCATTACTACACTGTAAATATGGAAATGATTATATTATTTCACAAATTTTAGCTTTCAATTAATTCTTTAGTTGTTAATTAATATAAACTTTTGTCTAACGGTCATCGAGAGCTATGGTTAGATTGTGTGATCTGAATGGTGTGAGTGTTATCAGACATACACTACATTACACTACACCTGCTTGACAAACATCTCATTCAAAAATCATGGGCATTACTATGGAGTTGGTCCCCACTTAGCTGCTGTAACAGCCTCCACTCTTCTGGGAAGGAGAGTCCACTAGATGTTGGAACATTGTTGCGGTGACTTGCTTCCATTCAGCCACAAGAGCATTAGTGAGGTCGCTGTCAGCGTTCCACTTCATCCCAAAGGTGTTCCATTGGGTTGAGGTCAGGACTATGTACAGGCCAGTCAAGCTCTTCCACAATGATCTCGACAAACCATTTCCGTATGGACCTCACTTTGTGCATGGGGGCATTGTCATGCTGAAACAGGGAAGGGCCTCCCCCAAACTGTTGCCACAAAGATGGAAGCACAGAATTGTCTAGAAAGTCATTGTATGCTGTAGCATTACGATTTCACTTCACTGGAACTAAGGGGCCTACCCCGAACCATGAAAAACAGACCGAGAATTATTCCTCCTCCACCAAACTTTATTTTTGTGTGTGTTATCTTTATGTATCTTTTTTTAATTCAGGACCCACTCAGGAGCTCAACTTTACAGTTGGCACTATGCATTGGGGCAGGTAGTGTTCTCCTGGCATCCGTCAAACACAGATTCGTCCGTCGGACTGCCAGATTGTGTAGTGTAATTGATCACTCAAGAGAACGCATTTCACCTGCTCCAGAGTTTAATGCTGGAGAGCTTTACACCACTCTAGCCGACAGTTGGCATTTTGCATTGTGATCTTAGGCTTGTGTGAGACTGCCTGGCCATGGAAGCCCATTTCATGAAGCTCCCGACAAACCGTTTTTATGCTAACGTTGCTTCCAGAGGCAGTTTGGAACTCAGTAGTGATTGTTGCAACCGAGGACATATGATTTTTATGCACTTCAGCACTCGTCAGTCCCGTTCTGTGAGATTGTGCGACCTACCACTTCGCATTTCAGCCGTTGTTGCTCCTAAACATTTCCACTTCACAATAACAGCACTTAGGGTTGACGAGGGCAGCTCAAGCAGGGCAGAAATATGACAAACTGACTTATTGGAAAAGTGGCATCCTATGACGGTGCCATGTTGAAAGTCACTGAGCTCTTCAGTAAGGAACATTCTAATGCCAATGTTTGTCTATGGAGATTGCATGGCTGTATGCTCAACTTTGTACACCTGTCAGTAACAGGTGTGGCTGAAATAGAAGGGGTGTCCAAAACTTTTGTATATATAGTATAGGTGGACCTATGTCTGCGAATACAGTACGACTTGGAATGCTGCTCTTCCAATCAGCATCCAGAATCCAACAACTAGTTCTATAATTACTAAGACAGAACAGTATGATAAGAGCTGTGACACAGGGCCTCTGGTGGGCTGCAGTGCCGCTGGTGCAACAACAAAGCAGGGAAAAAGATCATTTAATCTTGATTCAATCTTCCTTCAAGATCTGTGTTTTCAAGGGAGACTGGGATCAGATATCCTGACTAACAAGTGTTTGAGAGGAGAGTGAAGATCTGTGTCAGTCTCTATAGCAGGGTTCCTCAACTGGCTGCCCGCAGGTGGTTTTATTTGGCCCCCCAGAAAATGTTTTACAAACATCGTTGGACATAAAAACACCAGGAAATCTGCTCAGAATTATACTAATTTTGGAAATCTGTTCCCAGGTATTCCTGCGCATAACAGAGAGACACATCTGATTGTATACAAATATAAGCAAGGTTTGAAATGATTATGTTTTAGTCAAACATTATATCTGTTTGGGCATCTTGAGGTCTACAAATGAATTAGAATTATGTTCCAGCCCCCGACCATCCACTCGAGAAGAAAATCAGATGAAGCTAGATTATGCTCCCTGCTCTATGAGGAGTTCTGAACATGCTCCCAATTGGTTAGGTATCTTAAGGTTAGGTATTAACTCTATATTGATTTGCTACCTCCCTTTCCAGTTTGCACAGGATTGAGGACAGTACGGAGTGGAGAAGAGAGAGTATAGGAGGGGAGAGGAAAATAAAGATTTTCGCACATTCCAGACTGAAGCCAACAAAATTGAGGCTCACCTAAAATCTAGCCAAACAGGGTCCGCACGCACACACACACTCCTATTAAAGCTAATAAAGCTATCTGCTGCTGTCAGATTATAGCAGTGCAGCATCCAGCTCCATTGGTTCCAATTTACATTTCTCAACGAGCCAGGCCCCATCTCAAATCGAGCCAAGCGAGGGGATTTGAGAGCAGAAAATTAGATGGCTCTATCTGAAGCTGCCTCTCCAGCTGCATGGGCCGGAAATCACCACCAAAGTCCCACACACTCACACAAAGATCCACATGCACACAAACACACACAAATACATGCCCAGACACTCACACAGAACACTCACACAGAACACTCACACAGAACACTCACACAGACACTCACACAGAACACTCACACAGAACACTCACACAGAACACTCACACAGACACTCTCTCGTCAGTGTGACTATCCAGTCAGTCGGCCGTAGTGTGTTTCAGAAAGCACAGACTTTTTATGGTAACTAACAGTAAAGAACAGTATTAATAGCAGTCTTCTGAGTAGACTACTGCTGGTCTCTGGTCTGGGAGCAAACAACATGGGAACAGTCAGTTGAGTCAATATGGGAAAGACAGAGGCAGAGTAACACCACCGGCCTAATAGTTCCATCTGATGTAGAGAATTAGCTTTTATTGAAGATTTTAGCTCTGCAGCAAAGTCTACACAGGGTTGTAGGCAGACAGGATGCACAGTGAGCAGTGTCTGCAGGAACACATCAATATGATATAGAAATCAGTCTGCCCAGACTGCCACAGAATGTAGGGAACACGCCTGTTATGACTGCTGGTTATGTATGTGTGTAAGGGTCTGCAGTAGTCTGTTTGCAGCCAGGCACATCTGCAGGTTGTGACTGTGTGTTCAGGGTGAAATGTTCTCCTCCCATCATGAATTATTCACACCGAGTGTCGCTGTGTCTGATGCTGCTGCTGGTTCCCCTCGCACAGCTCATGCATGCAACTAGCTCACAGTCTCACGTCAGAATTAGACTTTCAAACGTCAAATTTCGATGTTGTTCCAAACGTCAAATGTTGAAGTGTTTAAGGTTAAATTTAGAGATTAACTCCAAGATCTTAATGCATGCAACATTTGGCACCAGAGGCAACAGTGAGCGCTGTCCTGTCTTGACTTCCTCAGGTATGGGATGGAAGCCGAATACTGACTTGTATCACGTG
Organism: Oncorhynchus masou masou; assembly: GCF_036934945.1. Taxonomy (NCBI): domain Eukaryota; kingdom Metazoa; phylum Chordata; class Actinopteri; order Salmoniformes; family Salmonidae; genus Oncorhynchus; species Oncorhynchus masou. The sequence goes on along the minus strand of NC_088240.1, from coordinate 22,244,368 downwards.
TGACGTGGCTGCATACACGCACGTACACACATTCTGTGTCTCTAATAAACCCATACATTGTGAGATATTGGATAACCTATAAACACCGCCTATACATCACTTCCACCACTTTACACTGCTATACCTACAAGTTGACTCATAACCCACAGTCCCCGCGGTTATATCCGCAGGGTCATTAAATATCGGGGCAGACAGGTTAGGGTCATAAAATATTGTGTGGCTGAAGGGCGTAAAGAGCAACAATACCTTTAAAAAAGTAATGCATGTATAATTATCGTGCAATTTAGGCTTCATTTAGGTTTTGTTTTTAGGCTATCTGGTATTAGCGCATAAGCCTAAACTTTGGGGCTTAACTGTAGCTCGCCAAATAGCCTACACAGCCAATCGCCAAATAATGCTGTTGGGAGCTAGCAGAACAAAATGTACGTACATTTCATTAAATAAGACAAAAGCTGCAAAAGGAGAGTTGAAAATAAAGAGAAGGGAGGGCCAGAAAAGTAATGTTTGCAAAAGATTTGGTGAAGTGGTAAAATATGATAATATCAGTGCCGGCTTTATGTGTGATGTTTGTGAGGCGCTATGCAAAATCGACAGTCACAAGAAGGGACTTCAAATAGGACTATGGTATGTAAAAAAAGGAACTGTAGCCTGCTGTTTAGATAGGTTAAATGGAAACTGAAATCTGGACACTGACGATAGGTCTATAACCTCTCACATAGCCTTAATAATAACTCCTGTAGTATTAAGCATTTGTTGCAGTAAAATTATACACCAAAATAAGGCAACAATGGAACAGGGGTGGAGAAATAGTATTTCTTTCTGCATCTTGAGATAATTAAATGCTCAGTTAGATAACATCTGTAGAGGTGCGGTCTTAATCATAAAAGCATCATGAAAGCTTATAGTATTTCAACAAATTAAAATGTGCATCGAAGCCGAAATGAAATCTTATCAGAAACACGTTGGGTCGCTTACAACAGGTCAAACTGATGTCATTTGGACATTTTGCACATTAAAATCTTTCCTTTTTTTGCGTTATTGTATTTTTCCCTCAGAAAAAAACTTTAGCGATGTCAACTAGAATTAAACTAGAATTAATTCTATCGACCTATTCCATTATTCTGTTGAGCAAATAGCCTACCAAAATGTCGGAAATTATAAGCAGAAACATATCAACATATCAACATATCCTGCACCTCTGTCAAAAAATAATTGTTATGCCGTCATTGACTGTAGCCTATATAGCATATAGCGTGTTTTCTATATTTTCGGGTAAGGGTTGGCTGCGGACCTCAGATTTTTACTTTATCACATATAGTCGGGCGGATGCGGATGGTTTATTAGCAATTGCGGGCGGATGCGGATGGTTTATTAGCAATTGCGGGCGGATGCGGGTGAACAAACAGCTGATCCGCGCACCACTAACCTAAAGGCCTCCCATCCAGCAGATAGGTATACCACACACACAGAGAGAGAGAGAGAGAGAGAGAGAGAGAGAGAGAGAGAGAGAGAGAGAGAGAGAGAGAGAGAGAGAGAGAGAGAGAGAGAGAGAGAACTATTTTTTAAAGCGGGAGCATGTGTAAGCACATTTCCAGACCCCCTGAAAGATACCATCGCTCACAAACCTCTGTTCCTCCCAGAGGGGCTACTGCCCCGGCTTCTCCGGGCAAGGCCTCCCTGCCACCGGCTAAAAATACCACCACCTCCCGGCACCATGGCAGGGAGAGAAACTACCGCGCGTCACGCAGCCAGACTCACCACTGCCGCCTAGTCACACAAGCACGCGCTCCCGCAAACATAGGCTACACTTAGGCCTACCAAGACTTTCTCTCATTTTATGCTGCACACTCACTGCTCAAACATAACTTACACTGAGAAAATGCACTGATCCGTTGGTGCAAGAATCCCTCTTCAAATCAAGCCAATACGCCTGCCTACAATATCACATACATTCTGGCCAAATTATTCCCCAAAAATGAACAATCCTAAAAGTGGCCGTATTACTTTCTACTCCTGGGGTAGACGAATTGCAATACGAGACACAGTGTCGTAGGTCATCAAAGTTCCCCCATGACTATGGCTTTAGACAAGCACTGCTAAATGGCAGAAACATTTATTTGCTTCTGTAAATATGAGTGTGTATAGCAGGTAGCCTGCCCAGATAGGAGAGGAGATATTAAATAAGTCACTGCTATAACTCTGTGTTGTGGATTACAGGGACATACTGTATTACGGTAGGGAGTTTATCCATTGTCCTGCTACTAGCCTTAACCAATAGCAGGTGGTTCTATACACATTTGATCAAAGTCATAGCCTATTGAAAACATGAATATATGGACATGGTGATACAATTCAGTACATAGTTTGCATCATTTTCACAGCATTTTTTTCTCTGACCTGCCAATAATTAAATTTGAATAATGGGTCTATATAGGCAGGCCCAAGTTAAGGGGTATTTCACAATTCGTTGTTCTTTATTTTGGTTGATTTTATTTTTGTTTTTTTAAAGAAAAACTACCATTACCTTATGTGGAAGGTGGAAAAAATTGCGTCACCATGTTTTGGTCCATGACCGAATTGTCTGACCTCGCAGTAGGCCTCTGCCCTAAGCACACTACCAATCAAGCATGCATATGGCTTTTAAAATAGTACAATATCCTGCTAAAACTTTAACAATATATTTATCTGCAAAAGCAATATATTTTTCTTACGTCAGTTCAAATTTGTTTTAAGTGCAATGGGTTTTGAAGATCTCACGAGGACCTGATGAAACAGTCTCAGATAAAACAATAATAATGGGCGGTATAATGATGTGGGGGAAAATATAGCATCGAAGTACTGAGAACAACTTTTCTAAACGTGTCTAGTGTTGCAATAGGCATAAGATAATTCAAACAAAAACAATAAAAACAATATAGGCATAAGTAAATAAATAAATTAACATTTATAAAGTTGAAGGCCTAGTGGGGAAACATCAGATCCCTAAAATCTATTTTAACATTAAAATGCTGATCATGCGTAAGGCGAAGCCTGTGCGTGATGTTGAAACTGTACCTTGCCGAAGTTGTTGAAAGATTTATTCCTTCATCAAATAAACACAAGAGTAGCTAGAAGTTTGCAAATATATATATATATATATGTTGGCTAATTATTAAGAGTATTGTCATCATCATGATCATTAAGCCTATAATTAATGATAATGATGAATAGCCTGATATTATTGTGTAATTATCGTTGATATAATTAACCTAATGAACCTCTACATTTTGAGAGGAAGCATAAAAGGTGACATAATCCTAGTCGTCATGTAATAGTTAAGTTGTACATTTCTAAAACGTCCATATTTTCCCCCGCCTTACAACAGGACTATATCACCTGCTTCACGGATTATTCTGAACATTCACAAAACACACACACACACACACACGCACGGTCAGGTTGTCCTAAAGCTATCCTATAGCACAGTCTATTATTTTAGGGTATGGGTTTTATATAATGCAGCCCAATGAGCCATGCGAGTCGTGGTTCCGCTAAGCCCCAAAATAGGGCGTTACGGATTGAACAGTGGTTGGACTGTATTACTAATGTCAATTTACGACTTTGTATGCTCTGAAATGATAGATATGATATTTGGCAACAAAATGCAGTGAATATTTCCAATAGGACGTTATTTTATTTAACTAGGTAAGTCAGTTAAGAACAAATTCTTATTTACAATGACGGCCTATACCGGTCAAACCCTAACCCGGACGACGTCGGGTCAATTGTAGATGCATAGCCTATAAGCTTAACCTAAATTTTGCGGGAAAAGCTATATAGGCATATCAAATAAGATACTTTTATATAGCCAAGGCCCCATTTTTTGTTCTGCGCTCATAAAAGGAAATAGACCAGATATCCATGGTCCATGTTCTTTGAATTTTAAAATTAACGGAGAAAATGTGGCTTTGTGCTAAAAGTTTTCTTTGTGAAAGGGACTTATGCAGTGTAGCCTGTAAAGGAAGGGAGGGGGTTCTGACTTAACCGGGCCCCGATGACACGGTGCCTCGAGCACAAAAACAGCATCAAACAGGGAGACGATTCCTCTCTTCCCTCTTCCTCCGCAGAGTGTGCATTTTCTGTTTCTGATAGAAGTATTTTTGATACTTCTATTATTACAGATAGGCTCGAGCGTGTGAGGCTTCACGGTGAGAACGGCTCGATACTGACACTCTCTGGTAGACAGACCGGGTGTTTCGGGTGGCCATACATTGCACGAAAGCAGACTTTTATAAACAATAAGCTACAGGCTACGAAAATAATGGGCAATTAACAACGGATATATAGCCCATTGTTATTAGATTATTCTACCACCACAGGAGATAATAATAACTTCATGACCGATAAATAAGTGCATAGCCTACATAGCCCTAAACAATAATTTGGCTAACAAAAATAGAACGACTAGGTCTATATTTGACTTCACTATACTGTGTATGTCGACGTCTGGCCTGCCGAGATGCCGAGATCGAGCTGTGTGGGCTACTGGAAGTAGTGAGGTGAATAAAAGTGTCAAACAGTAAAAGCAGCCAAAAAGCATGTGCTGTAGAATCGAAAATATCAAAGCTGAAATAATCCCCTCAAAATGTCAGACGTTTCTAAAAAACAAAACACATAAATTGTGTCCGGCCAATCCCAACATGCTGCCCAGAGACCCATAAACTTAATTAGGCCTACATCAAATCGAAAAACAAAAGTAACTTCATAATTTCCAAGCTTGGTTTATTAACCGTTTATATAGCCTATGAGATAGACTACAATATAGGTCTAAAGATGAGACAAGGCGATACGATAAGCGCCTCTACCCAGCAGCTTACATGCATGGAGGAATGACTGGTTTGTAGCAATACTAAATCCTTCCCGTTACAATACATTGATCAGCTTAAATAGCTATGATGTGGATTGAAATCTAGGCATTTGTATTGCCCAAAGACAAAGTTGTGTTATGTGGCCTTAACTTTGACCTCTCGCGCTGGCCCATAGGCATAATCTGTCTGACCTTTGAGCGTTATTCGTTGTTCATTTTGATACCATATTCTCAGGCCATTTTTTTATATTGAAGCGTTGTCCTTTCCTACAAGAAAAACACAAAAGTGATACTGTAGTCGCCTATAGTATAGGCTTTGTGCTGTAGACGATATGTTCACCCTGTTGCAACAAAGAATAGGCCTATGGGGAAATGCTGTCTAGTCGATCGCATGTTTTCAGTTGTGTGCCTTCAAGGTCTTAGGCTATTTATTCACTTAAATTGTTTATAGGCCTATATGTTTACAGTTCAATTATGTTACAATTCATCAGGGAAAATATATTCTATAACATGTTCTCAAATTTGAATTATAATGCCTATAACTAATGCGAAGCCTATTACCATGTAAAAACAAGTCAACAATAGCATGACAATAAATTGCTTCATTTTACTGAGCTCACTCTTGATTAGTATTTGGCTTTGTCTCACTATTGACCGTCCAAGTAGGCTACAGGAATTTCTCAATGTGCAATTACCTGAGGAGCTTTGCCATTTGAAACTATAGGCCAATCATTTCATAACTGGACCATGTGTGTGCCTGCGTGTGTGCGGCGCGAAAATAAACAACCCATCGAGAGTGCATGCGTCGGCGGCGCGATAATAAACAACCCGTCGAGAGCGGCCTATTCAAGGAAAAGTAGCCAATGGATTAGTTAAGCGATGGAAATGTCGAGTGGAAGACTCCTTGCGTACAGCGCGCTATATGGGATATCAATCAGGAGAGTGTGCGTGTTCCTTCGAGCACGTCTCCACAAAGTGGGGCATATTTATATAATCCAATAAACTATCCGTGTGGATGAATACTAATTCATGTGAATAGGCTGCATTTTCTAAATATACATCTATTTAGGCTAATGTGTGATCCGCTTGGGTTAAGAGGAGCGGAGGTTCACTGCCTGCCTCTGGTTCTTTAGTGTGCACTACAGCGCTTGAACTGCCTGCTTCTACTCGGTGTTGTTGTCTTGGGACAATAGCCTACACGGGGATCTGTGAGTTATAATACCAAACATATTAATGAACACTTCCGCATCCACGTTTCAAAATGTATTATTATCACCATTTAGAGAATAATGATGGAATACCAATCGTTAATTCCAACCAATATATGCACGGACACCCCACTGTAAAATTCCTAAAGCTGATTATCGTGATCCCCCATCCAATACCAGTTTCCATCGATTTACCAGCGGGCCAAAGCTCTTAATGAGAGTTTAAAACGCCACACGGAGTCCATGCATCAATCCTTCTATTGCATTACATCCATCTTGGATCAAAACACAGACTATGTTAAAATAATTACACGATCATTTAAAAATGTGCTAAAATTCCGCCATGACAATTTTTGGACATTATCGAATGGTCTATCATGACATGTCCTGGCTGTCCCGTCCATCCACAGCATCAGTGCTGTTAGAACAACCTTAAATGTCTGGGGTCCAGACTGCAACACGAGCCGCTGCAGCCTACCACGCTCTCTCTCTCTCTCTCTGGGAGCGAACACATAACCTATCTCCCCTCTCAAACATGGATCTTTACTCTTACTCTTTTTATGTCAGACCCTCTCTCACTCACTCTTACCTTCATTGGACGGGTGGATGATCAGAAGTGCTGGGCAAATAAACGACAAGATTAACAGAAAAATACAAAGTAGTAGTGGTTTCGCGCGCGGTTTGCAATCCATGACGGCAGGCAGTTCAGAGGGCAAGACAGCGCGAGGTACATAACTCCGTAAAGCATGCGCCACTGAATGATGTGAGCTCGCTCTCCGGTTCAGACAAGAGGCTGGCGTTCAACTCGGCTCCGGGGCTGATGTCAACTTTGACACCGAAGAATGAGGAGGAGTCTGCGCTCTCTCTGTCTTACTCTCTCACTCGCTCTACTGAACGGAGACTGGCTGGAGCGGGGGCTCTCGTTTTCTGCAAGGTCCTACAGAGCTAAATTGATTGGCAAAGAGACGCTCAAGTTCACAAGAGGTCAATTTCCCAACAGATGATCAGAAGTAGAAAGCAGCAGCATTCCCTCTCGAAGCATTAGCCCCAGGAGTCCTGCAGCATTCCTTCTCCAAGCATTAGCCTTAGTAGCCCTGCAGCATTCATTCTCCAAGCATTAGCCCCAGGAGTCCTGCAGCATTCCTTCTCCAAGCATTAGCCCCAGGACTCCTGCAGCATTCCTTCTCCAAGCATTAGCCCCAGGAGTCCTGCAGCATTCCTTCTCCAAGCATTAGCCCCAGGACTCCTGCAGCATTCCTTCTCCAAGCATTAGCCCCAGGAGTCCTGCAGCATTCATTCTCCAAGCATTAGCCCCAGGAGTCCTGCAGCATTCCTTCTCCAAGCATTAGCCTTAGTAGTCCTGCAGCATTCATTCTCCAAGCATTAGCCCCAGGAGTCCTGCAGCATTCCTTCTCCAAGCATTAGCCCCAGGAGTCCTGCAGCATTCCTTCTCCAAGCATTAGCCCTAGCAGTCCTGCAGCATTCCTTCTCCAAGCATTAGCCCTAGCAGTCCTGCAGCATTCATTCTCCAAGCATTAGCCCCGGGAGTCCTGCAGCATTCCTTCTCCAAGCATTAGCCCCAGGAGTCCAGCAGCATTCCCTTTCAAGCATTAGCCCTAGCAGTCCTGCAGCATTCCTTCTCCAAGCATTAGCCCTAGCAGTCCTGCAGCATTCCTTCTCCGAGCATCAGCCCTAGCAGTCCTGCAGCATTCCTTCTCCGAGCATCAGCCCTAGCAGTCCTGCAGCATTCTTTCTCCAAGCATTAGCCCCGGGAGTCCTGCAGCATTCCTTCTCCAAGCATTAGCCCCAGGAGTCCTGCAGCATTCCTTCTCCAAGCATTAGCCCTAGCAGTCCTGCAGCATTCTTTCTCCAGACATTAGCCCTAGCAGTCCTGCAGCATTCCTTCTCCAAGCATTAGCCCTAGCAGTCCTGCAGCATTCTTTCTCCAGACATTAGCCCTAGCAGTCCTGCAGCATTCTTTCTCCAGACATTAGCCCTAGCAGTCCTGCAGCATTCCCTCTCCAAGCATCGGCCCCAGCAAAACACACAGCTCCATTCTCAGACTTGACTGATTACAAATTAAATTAAAACATATTTGTGTATTTATAAATACACTCAAATTATAATAAATATATTGCTTTTCATATTCTTAAGTCATAATGTTTCCGATAAACTCAAGTAAAAAATTAGAGTAGGGTTTCCTTGTTCTAGCTATAACTAGCACGTGATTACTCTTAAAGCCTTAATTGATTAGTTGAATCAGGTAGTGCTGCATGGGCCTTTGAGTCTAGCCCTTTATGCTCCCACTTGGGTTCCCAGGATAAGCAAGATTGGGAAACCATGAGTTAGTGAGGCGTTGTTGTCGTGGTGTGACGTGATGTAGCATGTCCTGCTTGCTGAGGCCCCTGACACACTGATCCACAGTGACAGGACTGCCCCTACCGCTGCCTGCTGTGACGTCACACACCCCGAGAACCCAGACCAGGATAGCTGCAGGGTGGAGGGAGAGAGAGAGGTAGAGGGGGAGAAGAGAAAGACCAAATCACTGTTTCAGAGTCAGCATTCATCAATACAATATTACACAACCCAATCTCCAAATAAAACACCAAACCATGGCCTTACTGCAGCAACAGAATTACACCACGGCTTAATGTTTAAATTACGCCATGTGGTGCCATATCATAGCTGTCACAGAATTACGCCATGGATTGACGTTTTAATTACTCTATGGGGTGCCATATCTTAGCTGTCACAGAATTACGCCATGGCTTGACATTTTAATTGCACTATGTGGTGCTGTATCTTAGCTGCCAGTCAAACTCTGTAAAAATTACACTAAAACTTAAGTTTAGGTATTAATTCTGAATGGTTAAGGTTTGGGAAAGGCTTAAAACAAAAAAAACGAGTGCCTAGTACTGGGAATGAACAGGATCCTCGGAGCCGGAGTCTGTGGCTTAAAACCTACTAAACTCAGCAACAAAAGAAAGGTCCCTTTTTCAGGAACCTGTCTTTCAAAGATAATTCGTAAAAACCCAAATAACTGCAAAGATCTTCATTGTAAAGAGTTTAAACACTGTTTCCCATGCTAGTTCAATGAACCATAAACAATTAATGAACCATAAACAATTAATGAACATGCACCTGTGGAAGGTCATTAAGGCACTAACAGCTTACAGAAGGTAGACAATTAAGGTCACAGTTATGAAAACTTAGGACACTAAAGAGGCCTTTCTACTTACCCTGAAAAACACCAAAAGAAGAATGCCCAGGGTCCCTACTCATTTTTGTGAACGTGCCTTAGGCATGCTGCAAGGAGGCATGAGGACTGCAGATGGGGCCAGGGCAATAAATTGCAATGTCCGCATTGTGAGACGCCTAAGACAGCGCTACAGGGAGGCAGGACGGACAGCTGATCGTCCTCGCAGTGGCAGACCACATGTAACAACACTTGCACTGGATTGGTACATCTGAACATCACACCTGTGAGACAGGTACAGGATGGCAACAACAACTGCTCGAGTTACACCAGGAACACACAATCCCTCCATCAGTGCTCAGACTGTCCGCAATAGGCTGAGAGAGGCTGGGCTGAGATTTTGTAGGCCTGTGGTAAGGCAGGTCCTTACCAGACATCACCAGCAACAACGTTGCCTATGGTCACAAACACACCATCGCCAGACCAGACAGGACTGGCAAAAAGTGCTCTTCTCTGACGAGTCACGGTTTTGTCTCACCAGGGGTGCTGGTCGGATTCGCGTTTATCGTCGAAGGAATGAGCGTTACACAAAGTCTGTACTCTGGAGCGGGATCGATTTGGAAGTGGAGGGTCCGTCATGGTCTGGGGCGGTGTGTCACAGCATCATCGGACTGAGCTTGTTGTCATTGCAGGCAATCTCAATGCTTACATTGCTTACATTGCGTTACAGGGAAGACACCCTCTTCCCTCATGTGGTACCCTTCCTGCAGGCTCATCCTGACATGACCCTTCAGCATGACAATGCCACCAGCCATACTGCTCGCTCTGTGTGGGATTTCCTGCAAGACAGGAATGTCAGTGTTCTGTCATGGCCAGCGAAGAGCCCAGATCTCAATCCCATTGAGCACGTCTGCGACCTGTTGGATCGGAGGGTGAGAACTAGGGGCATTCCCCACAGAAATGTCCAGGAACTTGCAGGTGCCTTGGTGGAAGAATGGGGTAACATCTCACAGCAAGACCTGTCAAATCTGGTGCAGTCCATGAGGAGGAGATGCCCTGCAGTACTTAATACAGCTGGTGGCCACACCAGATACCGACTGTTACTTTTGATTTTGACCCCCCTTTGTTCAGGGACACATTATTCCATTTCTGTTAGTTACATATCTGTGGAACTTGTTCGGTTTATGTCTCAGTTGTTGAATCTTGGTATATTCATACAAATATTTACACATGTTAAGTTTGCTGAAAATAAATGCAGTTGACAGTGAGAGGACGTTTCTTTTTTTTGCTGAGTTTAGATGTTAATAGGCGCTGACATTGCCCCTAGTGGACGGTAGCTCCTGGTGTATTCCATAAGAGAATTGGCTGATATTATACTGAACAAAAATGTGAAGATCACAGATGTTTTCCATATACTCAAAAATATTCTCTCAAGTTTTGTGCACAAATTTGTTTACATCCCTGTTGGTGAGCATTTCTCCTTAGCCAAGATAATCCATCCACCTGATAGCATGATCATTACACAGGTGCACCTTGTGCTGGGGACAATAAAATGCAACTCTAAAATGTGCAGTGTTGTCACAACACATTGCCATAGTTGTCTCAAGTTTTGGGAGCATGTAATTTGCATGTTGATTGTAGGAATTTCCACCAGAGAATTGAATGTTCATTTCTCTACCATAAGCCAACTCCAATGTCATTTTAGCGAATTTGGTAGTACGTCCAACCGGCCTCACAACATGTGACGACGCCAGCCCAGAACCTCCACATCCGGTTTCTTCACCTGAGGGATGGTCTGAAACCAGCCACCTGGACAGCTGATGAAAATGTGGGATTGCACAACTGAATAATTTCTGCACAAACTGTCAGAAACCGTCTCAGTGAAGCTCGTCTGTGTGCTCATAGTGCTCACCAAGGTCTTGACCTGAAAGCAGTTCGGCGTCATAACTAACTTCAGTGGACAAATGCTCACTGTCGATGGTCACTGGCACGCTGGTGTAGTGTGAGCGGTTTGCTGGTGTCAACGTTGTGAACAGAGTGCCCCATGGTGGCATTTGGGTTATGGTATGAACAGGCATAAGCTACAGACAATGAACACAATTGCATTTTATCGATGGAAATTTGAATGCACAGAGATTCCATGACGAGATCCTGAGGCCCATTGTCGTACCATTAATCCGCCGCCATCCCCTCATGTTTCAGCATGATAATGCACTGCCCCATGTCGCAAGGATCTGTACACAATTCCTGAAAATGTCCCAGTTCTTCCATGGCCTGCATTCTCACCAGACATGTCATCAGTTGAACAGGTTTGGGATGCTGTGGATCGACGTGTACGACAGCGTGTTCCAATTCCCGCCAATATCCAGCACAGCCATTGAAGAGGAGTCGGAGAACATTCAACAGGCCAAAATCAACAGCCTGACCAACTCTATGCGAAGGAGATGTGTCACGCTGCATGAGGAAAATGTTGGTCACACCAGATACTGACTGGTTTTCTGATCCACGCCACTACTTTTCCTTTAAAGGTATCTGTGACCAACATATGCATATCTGTATTCCCAGTCATGTGAAATCCATACATTTATTGAAATTGACTGATTTCCCTATATGACCTGTAACTCAGTAATATCTTTGAAATGGTTGCATGTTGATTTTAGCCTAGAAATGATTGGTTCAATCGCATAACAATTTGGAGCAATTTCCCCTCCTGTGAGTATTTCATTTCTAACTCTCAGGATGTCTATAAATTCAGTGGTTGGCTCTGGGCAAGGTATTAATAGTGTGTGACGTGAGTATTTATTACAGGTTTAAGACATGTCCCCTTATCATGAATTACCCTCTACATATCTCTCTAACTCACATATTATACATATCCATGATAGAACACATTTCTATGGATTTCAGTGAACAGTAGTTGTTGTAACGGTTTTCTTCCTGGGAAGGAGAAGCAGACCAAAACGCAGCGTAGTGGTTAAACATCTTTAATCAAGACCAATACCGGGAAAACCACTAGAAATATACAAAACAATAAATGTGAAACCCAAAACAGTCCTGTGTGGTGAAACAAACACAGACACTGAAACAACCACCCACAAAACCCAACACCAAACAGGCTACCTAAATATGGTTCCCAATCAGAGACAATGGCTAACACCTGCCTCTGATTGAGAACAATATCAGGCCCAAATACAGAAACAGACTAACTAGACATCCAACATAGAATGCCCACTCAGATCACACCCTGACCAAACAAAACATAGAAACATACAAAGCAAACTATAGTCAGGGTGTGACAGTTGTCAACATTTTTGTTGTTGTTGTGTGTACAGGGTTTATGTACATTTACTATTGAGTTCAACATGGACTACTCTACCAATGTCAATTATAAATGGTGAAATAATGCTTCATTATATTTCAACATATTTTATTGTATCTCTTACTTTACATTGTATTGCAACATTTTAAATGTACTTTAAATAATGTGTTATTTAATCAAATTTATCATAATAGGTTGACAGCAATTTATGTTGCAACAAAATCGAATCATGGTAATGTGGATTTAACAAAGTCAAATACATTGATTAGCTTGTAATCTAATTATACAAACAGGGAAGGAACATAATGTTTTTTTCTGTAAAAAAGAAAAAATAATTAAGTAATATTGAATGTTGTCAGGTAGTTTAAGCATAAGACTTATCATGAAAGAAAACATATATAGATGTATGTGTTTCCTAAGTGACCTTTAGTATACGGGATTTGACTGATCTTCCGGCTCACTCCTTCTCTGTGTTTTATTCTTTACAACTCTGTGAAACTACTGCTAACTGTAATTAATCTGTTTTCTATTGTAGTTGGACTGGAAAGAGAACGAGCTATCGTTCCTTTGCTTAACTTTCCCCTGGATTACAGTAAAATAAAACTGTTTTTCATTTCAATGAGTGTCAGTCCATTCCTGAACCCCCTCCAATGGAACAAGGCGGTAGCTATGAGAGGAATATTGATTCAGAGAGGCGAATATAAGTGCTGATGTGGCCTGACGTGCTGCGCTGCAGCTCCTAACGGACAAAACAGATGTGGCTTAATGTCAGTTTGGAAGATGCGGGCAGATTGTTACACAATATATACAAAAGTACTGTATGTAATGCCTATACATACATAAAAATATATACTACCATGTTTACAACTGTTTTGGTGCCCTCTTTCTCTCTGTGGCCACCAGTGGTACATTCTTTAGAAACATACTTTAGATCACTGGACAGGCTGCTAGGCAGGCTGGGGAACTACACCCTTTAGGTTGGGTAGATGCTCAACACACTTACAATTATTATGTCCCATAGCCAACGCCACTCATTTTTGCTACTGCCTATTGCCACATGTTGTAGAGGGGGTTTCTCTACTTTAGCTGTGTGGCCAACATGGAATTATGAATTAGAATACTAGTTTAATAAAATCTCTGTAGAGCACAGTAATTGTAATTTTGGTAATTTTACTGTACTGGAGTTTGAATTTGAAATGTGATGCCGTATCTGTAAGATGTGAGGTAATAGAATTTAAGCAGTAAAACATTAAAGGTTCCAGTTGTTCTTCATACTGGTCAGCACCGGATCATCTTGACCACTGGTTGTAATAGGAGCACAAAGTTGGACGGCATTACTTATAAACAGTATTAGTGGTATTAGGAGCAGCCAGAAGGAGAGGCAGGGTCGGTTGCTGTCTGAGTTTGTCTCAGTCTCGGCTCTGGGTTTAAGATCGGGATTCTCTGTGACAGGATTGGTCCGGAGCCCAGAAACCCCATAGGGACATTCTTACACCATTCCTACTCTCTATACCTGACCTGGCTGATATATCCTGTCAGCCTCCTGATCTGATCGTGGGGAGAGAGAGATAAACAGAGAGAGACAGGGAGAAGAAGAGAGAGATGGAAAGAGGAAGAGAGAGAGAAAGGAAGAGCGAGAGAGGCAGGGCGGTACTGTAGAGTAGAGGACCCCAACGGAGAAAACTGCAGAGAGAGAAAACATTTCTGCCTGCTGATTTGAGAGCAGAACACACATACACACACAGCAGCTAAACGGCTTAACAAGGAGGCCAACCATCAGAGCTGGCAATTAGAAGGAGGGAAACAACATTTGGTCGTCTTGATGGTGTTGAGGTTTCGTCTCGAGGAGCATTATCACCACAGCTCCATGTGTGTGCTGCTTATTATAGCGTGTGAAAGTGTCATGAAGAACTTTATATGGTAGAAGTGGAGTGGAATGATGAGACTCGAGAACATCCACATATCTTACTATTTTATTTTTTACTTTTTACCCCCAATTTCGTGATTTCCAATTGGTAGTTACAGTCTTGTCCCATCTCTGCAACTCCCGTACGGACTCGGGAGAGGCAAAGGTCGAGAGCCATGAATCCTCCAAAACACGACCCGGCCAAGCTGCGCTGCTTCTTGACACACTGCTCGCTTAACCCGGGAGCCAGCAACACCAATGTGTCGGAGAAAACACCATACAACTGGTGATCGTGTCAGTGTTAATGCTCACGGCCCGCCACAGGAGTCGCTAGAGAGGGATGCTACAAGGATGGGATAAATACCAAAACAAAGACAACTCTCCCCTCCCCACCCCTCTCCAAAGACAAAAATAACCTACACAAAACAATACATTACAGAGAGACAATATCTACATCTATTTACATCAATCTACAAGCCCATATCTACCAACCCCAATGGAAGTGTTTTCATATAGTCCAGGAAGGGTTGCCATATTTTCACAAAATGGTTGAATTTATTATCATAAAGCATACGTAATCTTTTCTATAGGAATGCACTCATTAATTTCAGAGACACATCTTTTAGTTGAGAGGGGAATCTGACTTCCTCGCAGCGGCGAGGGCTATTTCTTTTATTTGATATTGTAATTGTTCCTTACATTCACATTTGTAAAGTTACCCAGAAGGCATATTTCAGGGTCAAGTGGGAAAGACACCTCCATAATTAAAGCCAGGGTATCACAAACATCATGCAAAAACACGTGTAATTTATACACTGCCAAGTGGAATGCAACAAAGTACCTTCTGTTGCACACCTAAAAGACATTTGTGATATTTAAGAGTTTTATCTATGTATCCTCTGAGGTGTCAGATAGAGTTGGTGGAGGGAGTTGTAATGTATAAGTCTGTATCTATAGTTGATGGTCGCTGACACACTATCTTGACATAGGTTTGGCCATAGCGCCTCATCAATTGTATTATTCAAATCATATTCCCATCTCTCTTGACTTATGTACAACTGATTTTGGGCATTGTTGAATTAGCAATGAGTACACTCTGGATATCAGTCTTAATGAGTTATGGTTAGCATGGAGTAGTTGTTCAATACTTGATAGATTTGGTAAGATCATATTATCTCCAGGAGTGCTTCCGATGAACTTTCCTATCTGTAGATAACACAATAAATGCTTATTGGATACCTGGTATTTCTCTTTCAGTTGCTCAAATGACTCCATCTTCATGACAATGTTCTAAATGTGTTATTCCCTTCTCATGCCAATGTTGAAAATGTTCTTATTCAAGATCATTGGCAGGAGTCTGTTTTGCTAAAGGGGTGTTTAAGGTGGCAAGTCTCCTTTCAGACCAAAGAACTTGCTAAATTGATGGTACAAGGATTGCTTGTTTATTTATAAACGGGGGTTTCAATGCTAACATATGGAATTGTTTTAAGATGGTCATACCAAGGATAATTTAGACAGTAGCATGCAGTATCGAAGATCCCTCACTGCTGCTCGATCATGCTATTTTTCCAACTTAATTGAGGAGAATAAGAACAATCCAAAATGTATGTTTGATACTGTCGCAAAGCTAACTAAAAAACAGCATTCCCCAAGAGAGGATGGCTTTCACGTCAATAGTGATAAATTCCTGAACTTCTATGACAAAAAGATAATTATAAAGCAAATTACGGACTCCTTCTTAAATCCACTTATTTTTCCAAAGCTCAGTTGTCCTGAGTCTGCACAACACTGCCAGACCCTAGGATCAAGGGAGACACTCAAGTTTATTATTACCATTTGTCAAGACACGTTGATGAAAATAGTCTTGGTCTCAAAACGTTGGCTTCTAAATTGCCCTCCCTGGAAGCCTGTGTTTCATACATAAGGAAGTGGATGGCAGCAATTGTTTTACTTTTAAACTCGGACAGAACAGCGATGCTAGTTCTAGGTCCCAAGAAACAAAGAGATCTTCTGTTGGATCTGACAATTAATCTTGATGGTTGTACAGTCATCTAAAATAAAACTGTGAAGAACCTTGGTGTTACTCTGGACCCTGATCTCTCTTTTGACTAACATATCAAGAATATCAGAAACTTTCTGTCCAAAAATTATGCATAAAAATTTATCCATGCTTTTGTCACTTCTAGATTAGACTACTGCAATGCTCTACTTTCCGGCTACCCGGATAAAGCACTAAATAAACTTCCGTTAGTGCTAAATACGGCTGCTAGAATCTTGACTAGAACCAAAAAATGTGATCATATTACTACAGTGCTAGCCTCTCTACACTGGCTTCCTGTTAAGGCAAGGGCTGATTTCAAGGTTTTACTGCTAACCTAAGCATTACATGGGCTTGCTCCTACCTATCTTTCCGATTTGGTCCTGTCGTGCATACCTACACGTACGCTATGGTCACAAGACGCAGGCCTCCTTACTGCCGATAGAATTTCTAAGCAAACAGCTGGAGACAGGGCTTTTCTCCTATAGTGCTCATTTTTTTAGGGAATGGTCTGCCTACCCATGTGAGAGACGCAGACTTGGTCACAGCCTTTAAGTCTATAAGTCTTTATGATTGAGTGTAGTCTGGCCCAGGGGTGTGAAGGTGAACGGAAAGGCACCGGAGCGACGAACCGCCCTTGCTGTCGCTGCCTGGCCGGTTCCCCTCTCTCCACTGGGATTCTCTGCCTCTAACCCTATTACGAGGGCTGAGTCACTGGCTTAAAGGTGCTCTTCCAGACCATCCCTAGGAGGGTTGCGTCACTTGAGTGGGTTGAGTCACTGATGTGATCTTCCTGTCCAGGTTGGCGTCCCCCTCGGGTTCTTGCCATAGGGGAGATCTTTGTGGACTTTACTCGGCCTTGTCTCAGGGTAGTAGGTTGGTGGTTGAAGATATCACTCGAGTGGTGTGGGGGTTGTGCTTTGGCAAAGTGGGTGGGGTTATATCCTGCCTATTTGGCCCTGTCCGGGAGTATCGGACGGGGCCATAGTGTCTCCAGACCCTTCCTGTCTCAGCCTCCAGTATTTATGTTGCAATAGTTTGTGTCTGGGGGCTAGGGTCAGTCTGTTATATATGTAGATGCGTTCTGTGTTCATGATCTTTCCTATCTTATCCGGTGTCCTGTGTGAATTTAAGTATGATCCCTCTAATTCGCTCTCTCTTTTCCTCTCTCTCTCTTTCTCTCTCTCTCTTCTCTCGGAGGACATGAGCCCTAGGACCATGCCTCAGGACTACCTGGCTTGATGACTCCTTGCTGTCCCCAGTCCACCTGGTCATGCTGCTGCTCCAGTTTCAATTGTTCTGCCTGCGGTTATGGAACCCTGACCTGTTCACTGGACGGGCTACCTTGTCCCGGACCTGCTGTTGGACTCTCGTTCTACTGCACCTGCTGTCTCTAACTCTGAATGATCGGCTATGAAAAGCCAACTGACATTTACTCCTGAGATGCTGACCTGTTGCATCCTCTACAACTGCTGATTATTATTATCTGACCCTACTGGTCATCTATGAACATTTAAACATCTTGGCCATGTTCTGTTATAATCTCCACCCGGCACAGCCAGAGGACTTTCTTCCAAGGTTCTGGCCTTTCTAGGGAGTTTTGAGAGCCACCGTGCTTCTACATCCGCATTGCTTGCTGTTTGGGGTTTTAGGCTGGGTTTCTGTACAGCACTTTGTGACATTGGCTGATGTAAAAAGGGCTTTATAAATACATTTGATTGATTGAGCCATTTGATTTTGAATTTGGCATTCCTCTTATAAGCCAATAGAAATGCATTGAATAACAGATTCACTACATGGAACAACGGATTGTCCCCCCAAAATGTAAAGGAAGTGTCTGTCCTATATCTGAGAGATATAAGAAAGATCAGAAAACACATTTTTCTTTTTGACATGTATTTATCCCCTTATTGTAGGCACTAAACTATCTCTGCATTCGGAAGGTATTCAGACTTCTTCACCCTTTCCACATTTTGTTACGTTACAGCCTTATTCTAAAACTTAGGAAATCTTTTTTTTCTCTCATTAATGTACCCACAGTACCCCATAATGACAAAGCAAAAACAGGTTTTTAGACATTCTTGAAAATGTAATAGAAAAAATAAACTGAAATATCTAATTTACATAAGTATTCAGTATTCAGACCCTTTACTCAGCACTTTGTTGAAGCACCTTTGGCAGCGATTACAGCCTCGATTCTTCTTAGGTATGACGCTACAAGCTTGGCACACCTGTATTTGGGAAGTTTCTCCCATTCTTCTCTGTTGATCCTCTCAAGCTCTGTCAGGTTGGATGGGGAGTGTCGCTGCACAGCTATTTTCAGGTCTATCCAGAGATGTTCAATCGGGTTCAAGTCCAGGCTCTGGCTGGGCCACTCAAGGACATTCGGAGACTTGTCCTGAAGCCACTCCTGCGTTTACTTGGCTGTGTGATTAGGCTCGTTGTCCTGTTGGAAGGTGAACCTTCGCCTCAGTCTGAGGTCCTGAGCGCTCTATAGCAAGTTTTCATCAAGAATGTCTCTGTACTTTTCCCTGTTCATCTTTCCCTCGATCCTGACTAGTCTCCCAGTAGCTGCCGCTGAACAACATCCCCACCATGGTTCACCGTATGAATGGTAATTGGCCAGGTGGATGCCAATCAAGTTGTAGAAACATATCAAGGATGATCAATAGAAACAGGATGCACCTGAGCTCAATTTTGAGTCTCATAGCAAAGGGTGTGAATGCTTATGTAAATAAGGTATTTGTTTTTATTTTTGATAAATCAGCAAAAATGTCTATAAACCTGTTTTCATTTTGTCATTATGGAGTATTGTGTGTAGATTGATGAGCAAATTGCCTAATCCACTAACTTGAAGGGGTTTCCACATACTTTTGTAAATATAGTGTACTTCCATTCCTTTTTTAAACTCTCCAGCCAAATCTTGTGAGGCTTGTGGTCGTCCTAGACCAAAACGGAGAGTTTGTAGGCCACACCTTTTGGACAGACATTTTCGTGAGAATACCAATTTTCTGGATATCTCATGGTCTGACAAACACCGCTCTAGCTCTGTCACCTTTCACTGCAGATGCGGAAGGGAAATATCTGTGGATGCAGTGGATTGAGACACAGCCCATGCTGCGTCTCAATCGCTAGCTTAAACAGGATTTCTTTAATACATTCATTGGATTTTTGCTGGGCTGCGGAAATTGTAGGCCACGTTTAAAGGACTTAAAGAAACTCTTGGGTAGGGATATGGGTAAATAGATACATCATCTTAGGCAGATATGATTCTCCCAAATAAAGAAAGGCAGATCTATCCATCTATTCAAGTCATTCGCCACCTTCTGAGCCAAGACAGAGTATTTAAACTTGTACAAATGTCTTAATAACCTCTTTGGGCTAGGGGGCAGTATTTTCACGTCCGGATGAAAAGCATGCCCAAAGTAAACTGCCCGTTACTCAGGCCCAGAAGCTAGGATATGCATATAATCGGTAGATTTGGATAGAAAACACTCTGTCGTTTCTAGAACTGTTACAATGATGTCTGTGAGTATAACAGAACTGATATGGCAGGCAAAACCCAGAGGACAACCCCCCCCAAAAAAATGTTCAGCTTATCACTATTTTCAATGGCTAGCACTATAATTATAAGCCCAAGTCCTCCCAAATTGCAGTTCCTAGGGCTTCCACTAGATGTCAACAGTCTTTAGAAAGAGTTTCAGGCTGGTTTTTGAGAAAATTGCCCAGAAATGTTAGTTAATCTAGGTGGCACCCATTTTGGCTGTAGTGTCTCCAAGCTCGTGGAGTAAAGCATGTTCTTTCTTGTTTATCTCCGGTAAAGACAAGAAGGATTCTCCAGTCTTAAATTTTAAAGTTTATTTGCATATTAGGATACCTAAGGTTTGATTATAAATGTTGTTTGACTTGTTTGGAAAAGTTTATTAGTAACGTTTTGGATTAATTTTGTATGCATTTTGACAGAGGGAAACTGAGTGGATTATTGACTGAAGCGCTCCAGCTAAACTGAGTTTTTATGGATATAAAGAAGGACATTATCGAACAAAAGGACCATTTGTGATGTAAATGGGACCTTTTGGAGTGCCAACAGAAGAAGATCATCAAAGGTAAGGCATTTTTTATATCGCTATTTCTGACTTTCGTGTCGCACCTCCCTGGTTGAAATATGTTTGTCATGCATTTGTATGATGGGGCGCTGTCCTCAGATAATCGCTGTAAAGCCTTTTTGAAATCTGACACGGTGGCTGGATTGACAAGAAGGTAAACTTTATTTTGATGTTTTGCAATTGTGATTTTATGAAAGTTAAATATTTTGAATAATTTAATTTGAATTTCCCGCTCTGCAATTTCACTGGATGTTGTCGAGGTGTTTCGCTAGGTTTTAAGTTTTAAGTCTAGATATTTGGAACCCCTGTGGCGACCATCTGCTGGGAACCGTCTGTTCACAGATGCTATAATCGAGTCAGTGGAAGCATTTCATTTTTGTCCTTGTTGACTTTAAACTGATAACCAGATATATAGCTGTATATACCTAATAGTGTCTGTAGTTTTAAGAGGGATCTGGTCAGAGAGGAACAAAATAATGTTATCTGCAAACAATGAGATCTGGTGTGTTATCTGACCTGCCTGAAAGACCTTTATGTCTTGGTACGTTCTTATGGCCTCAGGGAGGTGTTGAATGGCTAGCACAAAAAGGAGTGGGGAAAGTGGACAGCCCTTTCTACTACCTTTAAAGCGTGGGAAAGTAGCTGACATCATACCATGTGAATTACGTCAAACAACTTGCCTAACCTATAACTAGAACACCAAGTTAACAAGAGTAGAGATAATTCTTCAATCATCCTTATATGATGTAAATCAAAAGAAAACAATACATATAAAGGGTGTCTTGATCCCAATACACATTCAAAAAGTCGCAAAAGAAGAATACAAGACGTCATGGCTCAGACATACAGAAGGGTCTAGCAAATTACAATGTCTCTGAGGACAATGTCTGTCCTAAATAACATAAAAACAGTGACACTCTGGTGAAAACAGATAGTTATTTTACATGGATATTGGGATCTTACCTTATTGATCTGTCCTTAGCAAGTAAACTGTAGTATAATCCAACAAAGCAGTCCTACCGGTTATGAAAGTACGAAGGCAGGTAAGTGGGATACAGACCAGCTAACAGTGAAATTAGCCCGGTCAGCTAGCCAGTCAACCATGTCCTGCGCTAGTTGTCTGTAGTCCGTGGAGAAAAGTTGCGACTTCCTTAGGGCGCTTTGAGGAACCTTCTCTGTCCGTCATGGATGATTCTCATCATTGCAGGTTGAAGCAGTGTCTAAGGAACATTCGTGGAGCTATGTTGTTTTTTCTTCACCTGATCGAATTCCTTCCAGCATTTGACAATCCCAGAGCACATGTTGATCCCTTCTCCTTGAAATGTTTGGCCGCTGTGCAAAGAACTTTCTGTCCTGGTACCTCAGGAACCGGAAGAGGAAGGGATGTGGGTTCTGGTCGGGAGAGGACAAGGGCCAAGTGACTTGTGTGCCTGTTCGATGACCAGTGGCTCAGCAAAATATTACTTGCCCAGAAGGGAGGGGATATGGAGGCAGAGAAATCGACTGGGTTCGTCCACCCTAAAAGCCTTCACGGAAGCCGATAATCCAGATGTTGCATCGCCTACTGTAGTTTTCCAAATGGTCAACCTTGTCCATCAGGTATTCATTGTCTTTGTGCAGTTTCAGTAAGACAGTTTCCATGCCCTCTAGCATGTCCTCAGCAGTGCTGATACGCTCTTCAGCTTCTTCCATTCGTGAGCCTAACATGTTGATCGATTCTGTCAAACCTGAGATGGAATTGTTGATTTCAGCCAGCTGTGCTGAGATAGAGCCACTGACCTTAGTTATTTTAAAGTTAAGTTGTGTTGTAAGGGATTCATTGCCTTCTCTGATCACTTGGATGTGAGCTAGCCTAGCTTCTTCCTGAGGTGTCCTTTCCCTATTTTTGGTCTAGTAGGCATATCACCCCACTTTGCTACGGTATGGTAATCAGTATGGGTGAAGTTATCAAGTTTTAGGATAAGTTTGTTTAAAACATTTAGAGAGTTCTCGGTCACGCATCTTCCTGACTTTGTTGCATCACGTGACCCCCCTAATTGTAGATTTGTACACAGTACAATGCATTTGAAATAATTGTGGCTCGTGTATGATAGAATGTGACAGCCTATGACAGAATTCTCTGCTATCCTGAGAGACCGGTGTCTAAGCCTACTGTACCCTGTAATGAGGCTTCAATCTTACAGTCTCTCTCTCCCTCTTCATTCATCTCTCTCTCTTTCTCTCTCTCATTTTCTCTCCACTGTCACTTTCTGGTGTGAGTGCCAGTATTGTCTTGGACCCATCTCCCTCTCCATCTGCTATAGGATTACTCTAACACACACAAGCCTGGTGTGGCTCGTCAGCATCGCCAGCCAAAAAGACTGGACATATTGAGGGAGATAAGAAAGCTGTAAGAAAATGTATACATATTTTGATCTTATCCTAGGCAGGACTACAGTATTTGAAAGTATGCCATGTTTTCCTGGAGTCATGTACTGTCTTTGCCTTTACTCTTGCTACCACAATCTGTGAGGAGCACCCTTCATACCAAATACACTCTCAGGTCTGTTACCGACTGCTCTGCATACAGAGACATTTAACTAAAATATTGAAGAGAAAATAATTTTCATTTTTACAGCTGATTGAGTGCAGGTCTAGACCTTGTCTAATGGTGTGTGTGTGTGTGTGTGTGTGTGTGTGTGTGTGTGTGTGTGTGTGTGTGTGTGTGTGTACGTGTGACTTGGGCGCCTGTGTGCACGTGTGAGTATGCGTGTTTTTTTGTCTTCCTGCATACTTTTGTTTGTGAGACACACAGCTTCTGTAATAACATCTAATTGTAAGTGGATCTGTTGAACTTTCTCATTGGGCATCTGTGTCGTCTAGACTGGAGGCTGCAGGGTGTGTCTCACACACACGTGCGCACATACGTACAGTATGTGCACGCACACACACAGCATACCTGTTCCTGCTCTCTGCCAGACTCAGTAAATTATGTGTTGCTCCTTCATTAATCATAACTGGTAGTAATGTTACCTGAATAGGAGGCAGATCAACAGAAAGCAGCCAGCATGCAGAGTGACGCTAACCAGTCCTACTGCAGGATATGTACTAATTCTATTACATAACATTATCATTTCAACACATGCTCATTACATTACAGTCTCTGCATACACTACATTATATACTGTTCTTGTAAGGCAGTTGCTCATATCATAAGGTCAATGGAATAACAAAATAATGAAATCCCTGTATGGTGTAATACAGGAGTCGTTTAGGTTTTAAGTGAAACAGACCATATCAAATTGATAATGCCAGATTTTTATTATTGAGGAAGCAGATTAACAGGACAGACATTTCTTCATTCATTACAATATTCTCATTTGGTGAGTAACATTAATCTTGTTGGAGACATGAAGAAAATGTTCATTAGCTCCCAGAGAAAATACTTTGGCTTCAGCTCAGTGGGCTATCACGGTCAGCGCATTGTAAAAGTTTAACTGCATGAACAAACTGTTAACCTGCCTCTGGTTTTAAACTTCTAAATGTTGTTATTGAAGTTGCTGATGTGAACATAAAAGTAACCTTTGTTTCCTTAGGCTCTGCCTTGATTTGGCAGTAGAACAATAATATGAGCTCAGTTGAGAATAATCTTATCAAGCAATAATAGTGTTCTGTCAAGTGAGTGATTATAGGGTGCTAACGCGACACAGCTCAAACTGCTAGCCCATCAGGCGAGATCACAGGGCAGAACTGCCACTACAGAAATACTTTACACATCGAATGACAAATTAACGCTGCCCTTATGTAGTGCTGACAAAATCATCTAATCAACAACCTGCCTTTTCCTGAGAGCGTAGGAGTTTGTCTTTATCTCGCTTATTCCTTTTTCTCTCCCTATTGTCACAATTGCTCTTTTTCTCTGTCTGACTTTCTTGCTCTTTTTCTCTGACGCTGTGAAAGGAAAACTCCACGACTATCTCTCATTATCTTCTCTTCTCTAACAAATTAGTTTCTGTCAAAAATCAGGTGTGTCAGACCCCATTAACTCAGACAAGCCTGCAAAATGGAGAGGTATTTGTGCGTGCGTGCATGCATGTCTGTGTATTTTAGCCAGATGTTTATCATCAGTGTGATTATGACCACAGAACCCCACTGTTAGTAAAATGACTGGATTCCATGACGTTTCATGGCTGAGTGTCATTAACAGTCAGCTATGATCAGTCTCTTTTTATTACAGGAAGAAAGGACCTCCCTAATGACAGCTAGATGACCACATCCAACAGAAACGTTGTCTTATGTTTGTTAAGCATCCTCACTGGCCCTTTTATAACCCTCTAGTCATTCATATGAGAAGACAGTTTGATGGCCATGTTGAGTAGTTTAGGATACCTCTATGACAGCGATCATTAACTAGATTCAGCCGCGGGACAATTTTTTCTAAAGCGGATCGTCAGGGGGCCAGATCATAATTATAAACTCAGCAAAAAAAAGAAACGTCCTCTCACAGCCAACTCCATTTATTTTCAGCAAACTTAATTAACATGTGTAAATATTTGTATTAACATAACAAGATTCAACAACTGAGACATAAATTGAACAAGTTCCACAGACATTGTGACTAAGAGAAATGGAATAATGTGTCACTGAACAAAGGGGGGGTTCAAAATCAAAAGTAACAGCCAGTATCTGGTGTCGCCACCAGCTGCATTAAGTACTGCATGGAATCTCCTCCTCATGGACTGGACCAGATTTGCCAGTTTTTGCTGTGAGATGTTACCCCACTCTTCCACCAAGGCACCTGCAAGTTCCCAAACATTTCTGGGGGGAGTGGCCCTAGCCCTCACCCTCCAATCCAACAGGTCCCAGACATGCTCAATGGGATTGAGATCCGGGCTCTTCGCTGGCCATGGCAGAACACTGACATTCCTGTCTTGCAGGAAATCACACAGAGAATGAGCAGTATGGCTGGTGGCATTGTCATGCTGGAGGGTCATGTCAGGATGAGCCTGTAGGAAGATTACCACATGAATGAGGAGGATGTCTTCCCTGTAACACACAGTGTTGAGATTTCCTGCAATGACAACAAGCTCAGTCTGATAATGCTGTGACACACCGCCCCAGACCATGACGGACCCTCCACCTCCAAATCAATCCCGCTCCAGAGTATAGGCCTCGGCGTAACGCTAATTCCTTCGACGATAAATGCGAATCAAGCCATCATCCCTGGTTAGACAAAACCGCGACTCTTCAGTGAAGAGCACTTTTTGCCAGGCTGGAAGAGATCGCCTCCCATGGGAACAGGTGGAGGCACTTAGGAAAGCAGAGGCAGCCGGAGAGAGGAGCTGGCGATACGAGGGAACACGGTTGGCTTGGAAGCCCGAGAGTCAGCCCCAAAAATTTATTGGGAGGGGGCTCAGGGAGAGTGTGGCAGAGTCGGGAGTCAGACCTGAGCCAACTCTCCCTGTTTATCGTGAGGAGCCAAGGAGAAGACCAGAACCAGAGCCGGTGTTGGAGGTGAGCGAAGCAGAGACTGTGAAGGAGTTAATGGGGAAATTGGAGGAGAGAGAAATGAGGGAGTTGCTGTGTTGGTGCTTTTTGCATGGAATTTGCCCGATGGAACGTGTCAGGGATTTGATGGCACCTGGGTCAGCGCTCCATACTCGTCCTGAGGTGCGTGTTAGTCAGCTGGTGAAGTTGGTGCCAGCCTCACGCACCAGGCCTCCTGTGCACATCCCTAGCCTTGCACGTCCTGTGCCAACACTGCTCTCAAGATCTCCAGTACGCCTTCACGGTCTAGCCCATCCTGTGCCACTTCCACACACCAGCCCTCCGGTGGCAGCTCCCCGCACCAGGCTTCCTGTGCGTGTCCTCGGCCCAGTACCACAAGTGCCAGCACCACGCATCAGGCCTACAGTGCGCTTCGCCTCTCCAGCGCTGCCGGTGCCTTCCTCCTCTCCTGCGCTGCCGGAGTCTCCCGCCTGTTCAGCGCAGCCAGAGCCTTCCTCCTCTACAGCGCTGCTGGAGCTGTCAGTCTGCATGGAGCAGCCAGAGCTGTCAGTCTTCATGGAACAGCCAAAGCTGTCAGTCTGCAAGGAGCTGCCAGTCTGCAAGAAGCCACCAGAGCTGTCAGTCTGCATGGAGCAGCCAGAGCTGTCAGTCTGCAAGGAGCTGTCAGTCTGCAAGGAGCTGCCAGTCTGCAAGGAGCTGTCAGTCTGCATGGAGCAGCCAGAGCTGCCAGTCTGCAAGGAGCTGCCAGTCTGCAAGAAGCCGCCAGAGCTGTCAGTCTACATGGAGCAGCCAGAGCCGCCAGTCAGCATGAAGCAGCCAGATCCGTCAGTCTGTCAGGATCTGCCAGTCAGCCAGACTCTTACAGATCTGCCAGTCAGCCAGGCTCTTCCAGATCTGCCAGTCAGCCAGACTCTTCCAGATCTGCCAGTCAGCCAGACTCTTCCAGATCTGCCAGTTAACCAGACTCTTCCAGATCTGCCAGTCAACCAGACTCTTCCAGATCTGCCAATCAACCAGACTCTTCCAGATCTGCCAGTCAACCAGACTCTTCCAGATCCGCCAGTCAGCCAGGATCTGCCAGAACCACCAGCCAGCCAGGATCTGCCGGATCCAACTACCTGGCTGAGCTTTCTCTCAGTGCTGGGCTTCCTCTCAGTGCTGGGCTTCCTCTCAGTGCTGGGCTTCCTCTCAGTCCCGAGCTTCCCCTCAGTGCTGAGCTGCCCCTCAGTCCCGAGCTGCCCCTCAGTCCCGAGCTGCCCCTCAGTCCCGAGCTGCCTCTGTCCCGAGCTGCCCCTCTGTCCCGAGCTGCCCCTCAGTCCCGAGCTGCCCCTCAGTCCCGAGCTGCCCCTCAGTCTCGAGCTGCCCCTCAGTCCCGAGCTGACCCTCAGTCCCGAGCTGACCCTCAGTCCAGTGGGGTTCCGGGTGAGGACTACTAGGCCATGGTCGGCGGCGAGGGTGGACTATCCTAGGACGCGAGGAAGGGGGACTAAGACATTAACAGAGTGGGGTACCGCGCCGGAGCCTGAGCCGCCACCATGGACAGACGCCCACCCGGACCCTCCCTATTGTTTTGATGTGCGTCCGGGAGTCCGCACCTTAGGGGGGAGGTTCTGTCACGCCCTGGTCTAAATATATTATGTTTATTCTAAATTTATTCGGTCAGGCCAGGGTGTGACATGGGTTATTGTGGTGTGTTATTGTCTTGGGGTTTTGTGGGGTGTCTAGCGTAGTCTATGGCTGCCTGAGGTGGTTCTCAATCAGAGTCAGGTGATTATCATTGTCTCTGATTGGGAACCATATTTAGGCAGCCATATTCTTTGAGTGTTTCGTGGGTGATTGTTCCTGTCTCTGTGTTTAGTTTCACTAGATAGGCTGTATAGTTTTTCACGTTTCCATCTGTTGTTTTTTCTTACATTTCAGTATTTTCATTGTCTAGTCATTTTCTTCAATAAACATGAGTAACCACCACGCTGCATTTTGGTCCGCTCCTCCTTCAACAGAAGAACGTTGTTACAATGTCTGTGTTTTTTGCCCATTTTAACTGCAAACTTGTTGTTTGTGTACATAGATTTGATAATGTCGTATGTTTCTCCCCCAACACCACTTTCCATCAATTTGAATAGCAGACCCTCATGCCAAATTGAGTCAAAAGCTTTTTTGAAATCAACAAAGCGTGAGAAGACTTTGCCTTTTGGGGGGTTTGTTTCTTTGTCAGTTAGGGTGTAAAATTTTTGTAAAAAGCCAATTTGACATTTGGTCAGCACATTGTTTTCACTGAGGAAATGTATGAGTCTGTTGTTAAGGTTAATGCCGAGGATTTTTCCAAGGTTGCTGTTGACGCATATCCCACGGTAGTTATTGGGGCCAAATTTGTCTCCACTTTTGTGGATTGGGATGATCAGTCCTTTGTTCCAAATATACTTTTATTGGACTCAGGTGTGTCTTATTATTTAATGATTGTGTCCCTGTTAAAAGAGGTGTGTTTTCTGTGGTCCTTTGCAGAACCTTGAATTGTCTACTGTGTGCCTTCGTTTCCGGGATGAGTTTTCGAGACTTAGTGTTTATTGTTTTTCTAGTGTACTGTGATCCTGCGGCTACTTTCTCAGTAAAGCAATTCCTCGTCTGGTCTCTTCTCTGGTCCTGGGTCCAACCTCACCACATCACAGCAAGATTCTACCACAGCATGGACCCAGCAGAGATCACCCAGATCTGGAATATGGTAGCCCACCAAGGAGCACTGTTAGGACGGCAGCAAGAACAGCTCTCTGGGACCCTTCGGGCACTTGCCGAGTCCCTCCAACCAAGGCACGCCCCCAACCTGGGAGGAGCCAATGCCCAGGTCTCATTGCCGAGTGCTACAGACGTTGTCGTGGTTCATTCAGGGAACCTGCACTGGGAACCCAAGATCCCAGTCCCCGAGTGGTATGGCGACCACCCGGGAGGATGCAAGGGGTTCCTCACTCTGTGTTCTCTGTTGATCGAGCTACAGTCCTCCTAGTTCCACACCAATCGGGCCATGATCGCCTACATCATCTCTTTATTCTCGGGCAAGGCCGTGGCGTGGTCAACGGCTATGTGGGAACAGCAGCCACCATCAATCAGGACTGACAACCACATCCGGGAACAGGTGAGAGAGCGCCCCTTTGACACCACTCCAGCATTCCGATTTCCTGAGCACCCGAAGGCCACCGAGCCCAGCATGGAGGATCCCATGCAGCTGGGTCGCACACGTCTGAGCCCACAGGAGCTTGACAGGCGCATGTGCGAAGGCTGCTGCCTCTACGGCGGAGGTCTCGGCCATCTCAGTGCTACCTGCCCAGAGCTGATGGGAAACGCCAGGGCTTGTAAGGACAGGGGGAGACCCTGACGAGCTGTGCAGTAACCTCCCATCTACCCAGTCACTATCTGTTACTACAAGCAACCCTCCACTGGGACAACCTTCAGCACCAGATCCAAGCCTTTGTGGACTCCGGGGCTGCAGATAATTTCACTGATCAAGACGTCGTCAGAGAGTTACAGATTCCTTGTTTCTCTCTCTCTCTCTCTCTCTCTCTCTCTCTCTCTCTCTCTCTCTCTCTCTCTCTCTCTCTCTCTCTCTCTCTCTCTCTCTCTCTCTCTCTAATAGAGGGTCCAGGCGAGAATGTGTGTTTATGAAAACAGCTTCACCTTGACTCATCTCCTCAGAGATGTCAGTTTGGACAAGGCTGTGGAGAAACAACAGGAAGGAGATTAGTTAGACTGACGCTTTCCATCTCACTCATTTATCAACACACTGCTGTCTGCTTTGCTCTACACTACAGGGACCTGTCCCGGTCAGGGTTATCAACATAGAGGTTGGACTTTCTCCAAAGAATAGCCCAATCCAACTATAAAAAGGAATTCTAACTTCCAAAGTTAGCCAGCAGTTCAATCGATCAAGGGGGAAAATCCAAATCTCATGCGGTTTTCAGTCTTTAGGCTGTCAACCACTATTTATCAGTTCGACATTGGATATTGACACAGAACCACCCCTGACATTAGCCTCCACACTCAATTTGAATCAGAGATGAATTGTCAGTGAGGAAGGAGAGGGAAGAGAGATAGGCATCCAGCTTCATGACAGAGAGGCCATACAAACACACTGACCAATTCACACATATATGCAAGCACACCGGCAAACACATACAGACACACACACACACACACATACACACACACACACACACACACACACAAAAGGGTGGTGGAGGAGCAGCAGGCATACAGTGGTCCGACAGAATAGGGACACACACGCTTGCTAACACACACAGACACACATGCACCCACAGGCACACATGATTTGCGTGTACACTCAAACCAATATAGACACGCACACATACAGCCCACACCACACCACTGTCACAAATACCCTGTGTAGCACCACTTCACTGACACACACTGTTACCATCACGTCATGTCCCACCCCCTCCTAACCCTTCTGCGCTACACTGCCAGCTACTGTAGACAACTACACATCATAAACCATGTAAAGGGTATGACATATGCGACCAGTTGTAGTGTAGCGAGTTAGAGAGAACAGCCTTGAACCAGCGACCCAGAAGTTACGGGGTGAGAGCACAATCACTTGCACCACAAAAGGCCCCTTGGCAGAGACACAGGTACACTCACATACAGAGGCTTTACTAGCATGCCCATCTAATGATTACCACTGGATATTGGGTGACTTTGAGGTGACAGGGAGGAAGACAGTAAACCTAGCAGGGCTGGCCTGGCATGTGTAGTTCAGTCCAACCAGAATAGATTAAGTGAGAGTCTGGGTGTGCCTCCCAGTCTGCCCGTTTGCCCAAGGATCACAGAGGGACTGGCAGCCATGCCAAACCATCCTCTCCCTTCCATCCACCCCTCCTCTCCTATCCAATCTCTGCCATCCTCCTACACACAGCATATAGAGTGCCAGGGCATCAGACATTTCCACCAATCAGGGCAGACACTTCTTCGCGCCGTCCTCCCATCCATCTACTCCTCTTCTCCTCTCCTCCCATCCACAGCACAGAGCATATCAGGGCACAGAAGCCATCCCTCCATCCCTCCACTCCTCTTTCCTCCCATCCTCCCATCCACACCACAGAGTGTGCCAAGGGGAAAACCACCCAACACACACACAGATCAAGGAGCCAGAGCACAAGACCTAACCACACGACAGACAGAGACACACACCCACACCCTCCTCCCATCTCTCCCCCCATCCTGCCATCCTCTCGCACGGAATGTTCCCCTCT
This sequence comes from Oncorhynchus masou masou, assembly GCF_036934945.1. Taxonomy (NCBI): domain Eukaryota; kingdom Metazoa; phylum Chordata; class Actinopteri; order Salmoniformes; family Salmonidae; genus Oncorhynchus; species Oncorhynchus masou. Next base: position 22,213,004 of record NC_088240.1, on the reverse strand, counting down.
ATTGACGAGCCAAGGGCTGCATCCAAACACCCCTCAATCGCGCTCTATCCCTCTCTCCAACTCTGTCATAAGAGCTCAGTCATTAGAGCAGTGGGAAAACGGTGGCCTTCAGGTCAGATATCCTTTTACTCTTCACTATATAGCAATAAATCATAGATAAAGACAGCATATCATAGCATCGACAACAGACCAGGCCAACAAATAGATCTCCTCTTGTAACTAATAAAACTTCAGGGAAGTCTGACAGATGAAATGCCTGCTTACGACTTCAGAAGACACTAAGTTACTGCTCTATGTCCAACACTGTGTTTTCCAGGGCACCACACACAAAGACAAAACGGAAAGATTAATGCCAGGTATGATTTATTTTATGTGAACAAATGCTATGTAGACAATGTGGTGACTTTTGCTTTCCCTGTTGATCCTGACGTTCCATTCATACAGGTCCAAGGAGAGGCCAGAACGGCCCTAGAGGCAGACAGATCAACCACAAGATTGACACACACACAGATCAGGACACCAGCTCAGGTACACTGGTCGCAACTTCACGCAGAACCAACTGGTCACAACTTCACGTAAAACCAACTGGGAGAGGTTGTGTGTTTTGTTTGATTTATCGTGGATTACTGCAGAACAAATTAAAGCCCCTCAGAATTAAGCAGGAATGACAGCTCAATATCGCTGGGTGCCGTATGGAGATGGAGATGTTACACTGCAAGGGATGTTCTGGCCTACAAATGGATGTACAGACCTATACTGTGTATATTGTAGCTCTCTGTGGCATTGTTCATGTTCTGCTCTGAATGTAAACATTTACATTAACATCCACGGTACATACCGGATGATAATTTTGAGTGAAACAATGTCATTCAGACCAAGGCCCTCTGTCCTGGTTTCCTCCGCTCCCCCTCTTGTTTTCTTCGTGTCTGTCGACTGATCCTGTAAGCCAGAAGTGAGACAAAAGACAGAGTAACTACTTTCATATGGCATTCAATATGAGTTGCTGCCTGGCAGTCACAACATTAAACTGATGCCCATCGTTACAAATGGACATCAGTATGTCTCTCCAACTCTCTGCCGTTGCAATTAGTCCCAAAGCCAGAAACGTATTCTGTGTCATCAGCTACAGTAGCAAAACAACCACTGAGTCCATATCAATATGGCTAAGCATGCACAGAGACAGAGACAGAGACAGAGACAGAGAGACAGAGACAGAGAGACAGAGAGACAGAGACAGAGAGAGAGACAGAGAGAGAGAGAGAGAGAGAGAGAGAGAGAGAGAGAGAGAGAGAGAGACAGAGACAGGGAGACAGAGTGACAGAGAGACAGAGACAGAGACAGAGAGACAGAGAGAGAGAGAGAGAGAGAGAGAGAGAGAGAGAGAGAGAGAGAGAGAGAGAGAGAGAGAGAGAGAGACAGACAGAGAGACAGAGAGACAGAGACAGAGAGACAGAGAGACAGAGAGACAGAGAGACAGAGAGAGAGAGAGAGAGAGAGAGTTTTAAATACTCTTTATTGGGTTTGGGGGCCCACCACACAATAAATACTCATACTAAACCACAGTTACACATCAATTAAAAACACAACTCCAATTCCTCCTCCACAGTAACTACACACAACAGCCTCTGAATACCCCATATACTCAAAAACAGATCGATATTGTTGACAAGTTTATAATAGGCAAACTCAACCCTTAGTCTCGCTGCCAACATTCCCTCCAGCATTCCCACCACATCCAGAGACCCCTGTCCCCGAATACTGTTCTTTCGGGTCTTCCATATCGCTCATTTTGCTGCCCCTAACACAAAATTAAGCAACACAACTACACCCTTTTGACTGAACCTGTACTTTGGCCCAAATATATACAGTTGGGAAGAGAAAACCTCTCCCAACGTTGAGAACCAATCAGTGATCAGTTCAATCATCCCAACCAACCTGGGACACAGTAAAAACAGATGTGCCAGAGATTCAGACTCAGCACAGAATGGACACCCCTCTCCAACAGTAGGATCCAGGTGTACCAGATGCATGTTGGTGGCTATAGCTCCATGTATTATCCTCCATTGGAGGTCAGCTGTCCTCTTATCAATAGGCAGTTTATATAATGATCGCCAACAGCCTTTTGGAGAGGCACCTGGACCAAGCACATCCGCCCACCTTGTCGATTTTACCCCTTCCAGGGAAGAGGCATGGGACACCTTTACACATGTTCTGTACATGGCCTTCTTTCCCACCTCCTTGAACTCCCCCAGCTCCGGGGTATCGAAGGAAAGCAGCATCCCCACGTCCTCTTCAAATGCCCCCATCGCAGCACTAACAATCAGTGCAGGGAACATAATCCAGACCCTCCTTCCACCGATCAGAATTGGAAGTGTCAGTCACATACTGCAGATGAAGTACTGGCAAGGAGTCGCAGACCTCATCGACGACCTTCCTCAGTAGGCGAGATGATCGGATCCCCGCTCTTTCTCCCAGCTCCTCCAATGACCTGCTCCTGCACCGCATCAGATGACCCAGCTTGGTACACCCCACGCCTAACAGGCATGAACGTAGGCTAGCTGAACCCAGAACACGGGACTGGATGGCAGTGTTGTGAAAAAGAGGCTCTTCAAAAAGCCACATCCCTGGTGGCGTGCAGGCCTTACGGGACTTGAAAAAGACTCTCCAAGCCTGCATAACAGACTCATAAAATGGAGTCAGGCCAGTCAAATCACCCCCCTCCAGCTTTAAGAGGAAAAGATGCTTGTCTAAGCCCAAACAGCCTGCTCTCCTCATCAATATGTAGGCTGTTTCAACCCAGCTAGAACAGTCTCTGTACAACAATCTCTGGGCTGCTTGGAGCCGGAAAGCCGTGATCCTAAAGGAAATGTCCACCAGGCCTTGCCCACCTCGTGCAGTGGCAGTTACAGGGCTGCAGCTTTAATCCAGTGTTGTCCAGACCAGAAAAAAATTGACAAGGGTCTTCTGAAGCTCTTGTATCAGACCCTTTGGTGGCTGTAAAATCATTAGTCTGTGCCACAGGGTAGAAGCAGCAAGATTATTAGCTACCAGGACCCGTCCCCTATAAGACAGCTGGGGCAACACCCATTTCCACCTTGACAGTCTGGCACACACTTTCTCCGCTACACCCTCCCAGTTCTTTTTCTGAAAGACATCGGAGCCTAGAAAAAACCCCAAAGTCTTCATCCCATCTCTGCCCCACTGAAGCCCCCCTGGTAACCTTGGAGTGGACCCCATCTGAAGCTGACCTGCCCACAGCGTTTCACTCTTTCCCCAATTGACTCTAGCTGAGGAGGCCCCCTCATACACCTTTAAAGTGTTTGAGAGAACCTTAACATCCTCCACCCCCTGTAATAAAAACTATCACGTCATCTGCATACGCAGACAGTGCTATCGTGGGACCCTTCATTACACCTGGCACAGAGAAACCAGTAAGCTTTGCTCTTAAAAAACAAAGCATTGGTTCAATCGCCAGACTATATAACTGCCCTGAAATTGGGCATCCCTGCCTGATGCCCCTTTCGACAGGGATGGGGCAACTTAAACCACCACCCACCTTCACCAGGCTCCAGCAGACAGAAAAACATCCCCAAACCCAAAGGCTTTCATTGTTTTAAACAAGTTCTGGTGGTCCATACGATCAAAAGCCTTCTCCTGATCCAACGAAAGTGAACCCACATTTACATCAGACAGTTTACAAATGTCTAAAACATCTCTTATCAGAAACAAGTTGTCAACAATAGAGCGATCAGGTACACAGTAGGACTGGTCCTTGTGGACCAACAATCCCAGATACTCTTTCAGCCTGTTTGAGAGACATTTAGAAACAATTTTGTATTCTGCGCACAGCAAAGCAACAGGTCAAATCCTATCCCCAGAGCCAAATCCCCCTTTTTTGTAACAGTGAAAGCCCCGCACGTTGACAGGATACAGGAAGAGAACCCTCATGAAAAGATTAACACAGCACTTCATAAAAATCCTCCCCAATAGACCCCCAAAAGTGCTTATAAAACTCAGATGGTAAACCATCGATGCCAGGGGCTCGGCCTGTTGAGAGCTGCATAACTGCTGTGGACAGCTCCTGCAGTGTAATGTCAGCGTCCAATGCGACTCTCTGCTCAGGTCCCAATTGAGGAAGACCATGTAACAACTGTTCAGTACACAGAGAGTCACAATCCTCCACCTTATAAAGGGATGAGTAGAAATCCACGGCATGTTGACACATTTCTTTATCATTCGTGGTCTCCTTCCCATCAGGGAGACGAAGGCAGACCATCTGTTTACATTGAAATGTCGACTGTCCTAGGTTAAAAAAAGCACTAGGAGCATCCATATCCTTGAGGGAAGCGAAACGAGACCTAATCAAGGCACCCTTCACTCTTTCATGCAGAAACGACCTCAGTTCATGTCTCTTGTCCTGTAAGTTCATGACTAGTCCAGGGTCGTTCTGAGTGAGCAGATTCAATTCAATAGACTTGATGTCCTGTTCAAGGTCCTTGATAGTCTCTTTAACTTCAATTTGAGACAGAGCAGTATACTGTTGACAAAATACTCGTATTTGGGCCTTCCCAACCTCCCACCATTGTCTCAAGGACTCAAAATTCCCCTTTATAACCCTCCATTTTTCCCAAAACAACAAAAACCTTTCACAAAACATGACATCATGTAACAATTTAACATTAAAATACCAGTAAGGTGATGACCTTCGTGGACAGGACAAGTGAATATCAACAGTAACAATATGATGATCAGAGAAACCCACAGGAGTAATGGCACACTTTCCAACCCTACTACAGTATTGCTCAGATACATACAACCTGTCTAACCTTGCTGCACTGACACGACCTTCATTAATTTTTAGCCATGTGTACTGCCTAACTGTTGCATTCCTTACTCTCCACACATCAGAAAGCTCAAACTCAGTTAATAGGCCAGACAGGCAAGTGGCTGACCGCAGGTGAGGTTCTTCAGCAGTGCGAACAACAGTAAAATCCACTGTACAATTCCAGCCACCCCCTAAAACCATACACCCCTCTTGGTCACACTGTCTTAAGGTTTCTTTTATTTGATCAAAAACAGCAATACGCTCTGTACCCTCATTAGGAGCTTAAACATTAAAAAACAAAAAACAAAACATAACATCCACCTTGACCAAGAAAACCTGACCCTTGACAATCTCTGTTGTAGATACCACAGTCACCCCTAAACCTGAGGAAAACAAGATTGCCACCCAGCACTGAAATTAGTACCATGACTGAGTACATGCTGCCAATCCCACCACACACCCCAGTCAACCTCATTTTCCTCATCACTATGTGTCTCCTGTAGGAGAACTACATTAAGCCTTTTCTGTTTTATTAGTTCTAATACCCAAACCCTCTTATTCCTGTCCCTTCCCCCATTAATATTAAGAGAACCTACCCTTAGTACTTCCATATAGAAAAGAGAAAAGAAAAGCAGAAGAAACCACAGAGAAACCAACGAGAAAAAAGACACCCTATGAAGCATGATCATCATCATTATTTTTTTTCTTCTCTTAACCTGACTACGTTTCCCACCACCTTTTGCTGCTGCATCAGCAGTAAGACATTTCCTCATGCAAAACCGCTTCTTCTCACTCAATTGGTCTAACCCCACCGTCTTCTGTAACATCACAGTTGACCTCACAAATGTATCAACATCAAAATAATCTGCCAATTTGACAGATTTCCCAAAAGTCTGATCCAGAAACTCATTTACCTCCTCTAGATCATAAACTGAGTCATCACCAGCAGCTGTCATATCTAAAGAGATATCCATATCATTCTCCTGATCCTCAGCTGAGACCACAGACAACTGACTCCCCTCTACCACATCCCTTTCAACACTCCCCACTTGCACCTCATCACTCGTACCAAGCATCTCCTCCACTACATGGGAGACTAGCCCCACCTGAACATCACTACTCATAGTGGGCATCTCCTCCACTAACTGGGAGCCTAGCTCCACATGAACCCCAGCACTCATAGTGGGTATCTCCTCCACTACCTGGGAGCCTAGCTGTCACGTTCTGACCATCGTTCGTGTGTGTTTTCCTTGTTTTAGTGTTGGTCAGGACATGAGCTGGGTGGGCATTCTATGTTGTGTGTCTGGTTTGTCCATTTCTATGTTAGGCCTGATATGGTTCTCAATCAGAGGCAGGTGTTAGTCATTGTCTCTGATTGGGAACCATATTTAGGTAGCCTTGGTTTCACCCTGTGTTTGTGGGTGATTGTTCCTGTTTCTGTGTTTTGCACCAGATAGGGCTGTTTTTGGTTTTCCACGTTTGTTGTTTTGTAGTGTTCATGTTTATCTGTTTTAATTAAACATGAATCAATATAACCACGCCGCGTTTTGGTCCTCCTCTACTTCACCACAGGAAAACCCTTACACTAGCTCTACATGAACCCCAGCACTCGTAGTGGGCATCTCCTCCACTCACTGGGAGGCTAGCTCCACATGAACCCCCTCCTTTACCCCATTACTCATACTGGGCACCTGCTCACCAGTCTGAGGAACTTCAGATACATCCTTACCTTCTACAACAATACTTTTCTGTAGCATAACATTTCCCTCTAATACAAGTTGCAACCCCGTGCCCTCAACACGGATAATTTGTTCCTCAGCAACAGGTGCTTGTAGCTGCTCTACCGCTGTCAGCTCACCTCTCCCTACATCAGCGGGCCCAGGCGTTACGATGACCACCTGTGCCCCTCCCTCTGCCTTCTCCCTTTTCGGGCAAGCATGTCACTTATGACCAACATCCCCACACTCAAAACACTGTTGACTACCCGTACTAGCATAAGCCATATACATTCTATTGTCATACTTGATTTTAAACGATAACTCTAAAGTCTGCTCCGGTGAGTCCAAAAACATAAACACCTGTCGCCAAAATGACATTACCTGTTTCAACGCCAGGTGTTTGCAACCCAACAGGACAACCTTAATTGAACTGGCGAACTTCCCAAAGCGCAATAACTCGCAAAAAAAAAATATACCCCATGCTCAACCATACGATCAACCAGACACTCTTCTTTAAGAAGTACGCCATGCTCAACCATACGATCAACCAGACACTCTTCTTTAAGAAGTACGCCATGCTCAACCATACGATCAACCAGACACTCTTCTTTAAGAAGTACGCCATGCTCAACCATACGATCAACCAGACACTCTTCTTTAGAAGTATGCCATGCTCAACCATACGATCAACCAGACACTCTTCTTTAAGAAGTACGCCATGCTCAACCATACGATCAACCAGACACTCTTCTTTAAGAAATACCACCACAGCTTTATTCATCTATTCATCCGGGATGCATAAGCAACATTCTCATAGCCTACCTTCTCTCCTACAGCGACCAGAAATTCCTCTACCGTGACAGCAGCTTCAGTAACACACCTAAAGCCGTGCCGAAGTAACAGGGACGGCATCCCCAATCGGGCTGCCATCCCCGCCAAAATTTGGGTAATTTCGATACGAAAAACAAAATACTTAATTCTACCACAACAAAAATAATAACCTTAATCATGCACAGAAGAAAAAAAAAGAAAAAAATGCCACCAAGAAATAGCAAACCGAAAGAAAGTTGTAAATATCTAACTCTCCACAACACACGCACTCCTTCACTCAAACAATTCCCAGCATGCACCAATCACTCCCAGCATGCAGAGAGAGAGAGAGAGAGAAGAAAGAGAGAGAGAGAGGGGAGAAAGAGAGAGAGGAGAAAGAGAGAGAGAGAGAGAGAGAGAGAGAGAGAGAGAGAGAGGGGGGGAGAGAGAGAGAGAGAGAGACAGACACACCGAGAGAGACACAGAGAGAGAGAGAGACAGAGTGAAGCAAGAAGGGCCTTCTATGCCATCAAAACATTCAACATTCGAATATACCAATTAGGATTAGGATCTGGAAAAAAAATACTTGAATCAGGTATAGAACACATTGCCCTTCATGGTTGTGAATTCTGGGGTCCGCTCACCAACCAAGAATTCACAAAATGGGACAAACATCAAATTGAGATACTGCATGCAGAATTCTGCAAAAATATCCTCTGTGTACAACGTAAAACACCAAATAATGCATGCAGAGCAGAATTAGTCCGAAACCCGCTAATTCTCAAAATCCAGAAAAGAGCAGTTAAATTCTACAACCACCTAAAAGGAAGTGATTCCCAAACATTCCATAACAAATCCATCACATACAGAGAGATGAACCTGGAGAAGAGACCTCTAAGCAAGCTGGTCCTGGAGCTCTGTTCACATACACAAACAGACCCCACAGATCCCCAGGACAGCAATACAATTAGACCCAACCAAATCATGAGAAAACTTGTGCCGTGCAATTAACAGAGCAAACTAGAATGCTATTTGGCCCTAAACAGAGAGAACATCTGACCACTGTGACTGACCCAAACTTAAGGAAAGCTTTGACTTTGTACAGACTCAGAGCATAGCCTTGCTATTGAGAAAGGCCGCTGTAGGCTGACCTGGCTCTCAAGAGAAGACAGGCTATGTGCACGTTGCCCACAAAATGATGTGGAAACTGAGCTGCACTTCCTAACCTCCTGCCAAATCTATGACCATATTAGAGACACATATTTCCCTCAGATTACACAGATCCACAAATAATTTGAAAACAAACCAAATTTTGATAAACTCCCACATCTATTGGGTGAAATACCAGTGTGCCATCACAGCAGCAAGATTTTTGACCTGTTGCCACAAGAAAAGGTAAACCAGTGAAACTAAACTGTCATGCATCAGTGCAGAGACACACAAACAGAGACAGAGAAACATTTATAATGTCTTTATTATTTTGGGACTTTTGTGAGTGTAATGTTTACTGTTAATTTTTACATATTAACAAATGTTTCCCATGCCAATAAAGCCCTTAAATTGAGAGACACACACAGAGAGGAGAGAGAGAGAGAGAGAGTTTTAAATAATCTTTATTGGGTCTGGGGGCCCAGAATATCCCCGACCCAGAGTCGTTAGCCTTTCTCGTTAGCAGATTGCCTTACATGTTTCCATCGGCCAGCGAGCTGCAGGAGGTCAATTGCTGTTAAATTAATGGACATGGCTGGGAAAACATTGACCACATAATTAGTTCACTCTTTCTGTCCAACCGCTTAACTTTTCTGAGACACTCAAACGACCGCGGCTCCAGTACTGCAATTAGGCCAGTTAGTGTTCTGAATGGAGAACGGCTTGGAGGCTGGGACGGGTTGTTAGGCTGATACAGGACTGCACACATCACTGGGTTGATGCAGGTTGCTACAATACAAGATAATACACAACACCAGACCCACTTCTGTTCATGGGGAAAGACAGAGAGGGACACAAGTTGGCACAGGAGAAGGAAAAAAGACAAGAGCAGTGTCATCGTCTCTATTCCCAACTCTAAGCTAACATACTGTGGGGGTGAGGCTATGGATTATCGTTTTGTTCATCTGGAAATAACTGAAACATGATGAACTGCTACTTCCAGTGAGTGTCCTCAGTATATTGGAGATGTGCAGTCCAGATGCCTGTACAAAGACCACTGCTATGTAACTGGTGAGTAACGTCATGTAGTAATAAAAGGATACTACATCGACTTTCTGTGACTGTAACGTGTCTCGGGCCCCAGGTTTTCCTATTTTAGCTCCTGCTGTGTATTATTCATGCATTAAGACTGGGGATCATTAACTGTGGAGTGAGAGACCTGCAGTCATTTTTCACACCCTCTAACAGCCACACAGACACACAGCCTTGCACCACAGTGGTACACCAATCTGGAAGGGGAGGGTGGCTGTTTGACAACCGAATACAATGTGTTTCTATTTGCACTGACAATAGATGTTTTCGTATCAGTCAGACATGTTGATCAGTCAATGGGCTAGATCTTGGCACAGGGTGTCTGTCTAAAGTGCTGATTGTGTGATGGCTGATCCATGGAGACGAGAGGAGACATGCTGCTGCTATGGGTGCGAGGAGGTTAAGTATTGTGAGTTTGGAGCAAAGAGGGATAGAACAAGAGCTGTCCAGATGAGCATCACCCAGAGAGTAGAGAGGTGATATGAGAGGAGACAAGCAGTAAGTGTCTGCTGTTCAGGGTCACAGAGCACACCACACACAGTTAGAAGTCCTGTCTCAACTCGAACCCATACCTTCCTTCACCTCTGTTTTAGAAATGCCACACACAGTTAGAGACACTGTCATGTGTTATTAGCTCTGGCATCACATTACCTGGGTCAAATAGAAAACTGTCTGCCAATTCATTTCAAATACTCATGCTTTACTTGATTGGGTTTGATTCAATTTCAGCAATAGAATAGGTGCAAAAAGGGCAAAATCCAAGACAAATCAAGTGACCCTGAAATATTTTCAAGAAATTAAAACTCCTCCTCAACATTAGCTGCCAGATACTCTATTGAGCTTCACTTCAGTCGATAATACATCTTTGTCAAACCCCGATAACAAAATGAGGGTAGACTCCACTCACCTACCTATATGGTGCATTTGGAGTCCACCTCCCTCCTGTCATCCATACTAGATAAGACTAATAACAGGCTGGTGAGGAGAAATACATAAACAGAGAAGAGACAAGATTAGAAAGGGATGGTAAATTCAAAAAGGGAATGAATGTAGATTTAAAGACAGTATAAAGAGGGAAGGAATATTTTAGGAGTGAGAGAACAAAGGAGAGAGGGAGAGACCGCAGAGGTGAACAAAAGCCTCCCGGTGATGCTGCAGACTGTGGGGGAGGTGTGTGTGTGTGTGTGTGTGTGTGTGTGTGTGTGCGTGTGCATGTGCGTGTGCGTGCGTGTGCCTGTGTGTGTGCGTGCGTGCGTGTGTGCGTGTGTGTGTTGGGAATATGCTCTCAGCTGTGAAGTCCAAAGCAGCAATTAGAAGAGCAGCAGTTGAGGTAGAAGTCCATACAGACAATAGAGAGTGAGGGAGGGGTGTCTCTTTCTTATCCTTTAACATCACTCAGTCCTGTCACCCTGCCCTCATCCATCCCCTCTCTCTCTTCACCCCCTCTCTCTCTCTTCACCCCCTCTCTCTCCACCCCCCTCTATCTCTTCACCCCCTCTCTCTCTCTTCACCCCCTCTCTCTCTTCACCCCCTCTCTCTCTCTTCACCCCCTCTCCCTCTTCACCCCCTCTCTCTCTTCACCCCTCTCTCTCTTCACCCCCTCTCTCTCTCTTCACCCCCTCTCTCTCTCTTCACCCCCTCTCCTTCTTCACCCCTCTCTCTCTTCACCCCCTCTCCCTCTTCACCCCCCTCTCTCTTCACCCCCTCTCTCTCTTCACCCCTCTCTCTCTTCACCCCCTCTCCCTCTTCACCCCCTCTCTCTCTTTTCACCCCTCTCTCTCTCTCTTCACCCCCTCTCTCTCTTCACCCCCTCTCTCTTTCTTCACCCCCTCTCTCTCTTCACCCCCTCTCTCTCTTTTCACCCCCCCTCTCTCTCTTCACCCCCTCTCTCTCTTTTCACCCCCTCTCTCTCTCTCTTCACCCCCTCTCTCTCTTCACCCCCTCTCTCTTTCTTCACCCCCTCTCTCTTTCACCCCCTCTCTCTCTTCACCCCCTCTCTCTCTTCACCCCTCTCTCTCTCTTCACCCCCTCTCCCTCTTCACCCCCTCTCTCTCTTCACCCCCTCTCCCTCTTCACCCCCTCTCTCTCTCTTCACCCCCTCTCTCTCCACCCCCCTCTCGCTCTTCACCCTCTCTCTCTCTCTTCACCCCCTCTCTCTCTTCACCCCCTCTCTCTCTTCAGCCCCTCTCTCTCTTCACCCCCTCTCCCTCTTCACCCCCTCTCTCTCTTCACCCCCTCTCTCTCTTCACCCCATCTCTCTCTTCACCCCCTCTCTCTCTTCACCCCCTCTCTCTCTCTTCACCCCCTCTCTCTCGTCACCCCCATCTCTCTCTTCACCCCCTCTCTCTCTCCTCCACCCCCTCTCTCTCTTCACCCCCTCTATCTCTCTTCTCCCCCTCTCTCTCTTCACCCCCTCTATCTCTCTTCACCCCCTCTCTCTCTCTTCACCCCCTCTATCTCTCTCCCCTCAATATTGTTCTTTGTTTCTGTTACTCTCTCCCCTCAGTGCCTTTCTCCCTTTGTCTCCCTCTCCTTCTCTCTCTTGCTCTAAATATTTTCCACCTAGTTCCTCATTAAAACCTGTGTTTGTGTGTGTGCGCGTGCGTGACCTTCACCTCACAAAAAGGTAAATAAATAATGCATAACTGTGGCCAGCTCATGTTCTCACACACACAAAGGAAGGCATGCCCACGCACTCGCTTTTCTCATAGGCCAACCTGGCACAATTAGCCACCACTATGTTGAGTAAGACCAGCTGAGCACATAATTCTATCTGGTAACAGAATAACAAATCAACCAATCAGAGACCTTACACGGTTGAGCCACCATCCAATCACATTTGTTAAACAGGTCAACTTGGCCACCAGAGGGAGATAAGAAATCCTCCATCTTCAAGGTTTAGTTTTTTACCCGTGCCTTAGTCTAAGAAGTGGAGTGTGCCGGTATGAATTGCATGATGCTTCCTTATGGGTTACTGACTTTACAGAACCTTCAAAAGGAACATTTTCACATATAAGGCCAAATTCAATGTTTTTGCTTATCGTTTCACACACATCCATGTGCTTTTATGAAGAAAAAAAATACATGTAGGAGGATTATATGTTCATATTCATAGTTACATTGTAAAGAAAAGTCTAAGCCGATGGTGGTCTTGTCAGATAGCTGTATTTTATTCCCACTATTATCACTGACAAGTGGCGTAATCCGCTGAGGCAGTTAAGGGATGTGATGGCAGTGAGTACAAACCTTACTTGGTGCAAGGTTTATTATTAAAGGAAATAACGCTCCGCTGCTGGTCCTCAAGTCAAATAACTCATATGTGACAAAGTAGATAATTATAAAAATGCATATAAAATGATGTAGGCATACATTTAGGTGTACACCTCCATGTAATATATGTAATATATGTAATACAATGTGATCTTTGTGTTGACTACATTTTAGTCTACATTTCAAAGGGGGGGGGGGGTCATATGGGGGATTTGAACCCGTGCCACAATCTGCTAAAAATAAGAAAAAAACAGCTCTTTACACATTGAGCTACTGTATTTCTCCAGCCAGAGTATTGACTGTGATCTAGTTAGTTTGATTATCGGGCGTGCCATTGGACTTTTTTATGGACGCTTTCGTAAAAATATTTGGATCCGTACCTTACATTGAAGATTTTAATTGGCTGATACGGAATTTGTTACCGGATATAATTACAGTATCTTCAGAAAGAATTCACACCCCTTGGCTTTCTCCACATTTTGTTGTGTTACAGCATGAATTTAAAATTGATTACATTAAGATGTGTCACTGGCCTACATACAATAACCCATAGCGTCAAAGTGGAATCATGTTTTAGAATTTTTTACAAATTAAAAATGAAAAGCTGAAATGTCTTGAGTGCTTAACAAGTCACAATATAAGTTGAATGGACTCACTCTGTGTGCAATAATAGTGGTTCAAATCTTTTTTAAAGACCTAGTTTTGTCCCATGGCGGTGTTCGCCTTAGCAATATCACGAGGATAAAGACCACCTCCATTCCTGTCATTATTGAAAGAGATCATGATACCTCACATCTCAAAATAGGGCTACTTAATGTTAGATACTTCAAAGGCAATTATAGTCAATGAACTAATCACTGATCATAATCTTGATGTGATTGGCCTGACTGAAACATTGCTTAAGCCTGATGAATTTACTGTGTTAAATGAGGTCTCACCTCCGGGCTACACTAGTGACCATATCCCCCGTGCATCCCGCAAAGGCGGAGGTGTTGCTAACATTTACGATAGCAAATTTCAATTTACAAAAAAAAAGATGTTTTCGTCTTTTGAGCTTCTAGTCATGAAATCTATGCAGCCTACTCAATCACTTTTTATAGCTACTGTTTACAAGGCCTCCTGGGACATATACAGCGTTCCTCATTGAGTTCCCTGAATTCCTATCGGACCTTGTAGTCATAGCAGATAATATTCTAATCTTTGGTGACTTTAATATTCACATGGAAAAGTCTACAGACCCACTCCAAAAGGCTTTCGGAGCCATCATCGACTCAGTGGGTTTTGTCCAACATGTCTCTGGACCTACTCACTGTCACAGTCATACTCTGGACCTAGTTTTATCTTAATGTTTTTCCTCATAATCCTGGACTATCGGACCACCATTTTATTACGTTTGCAATTGCAACAAATAATCTGCGAGATGCAGTTGCACCCCTAAAAACGAAAAACATTTCTCATAAGAAACTAGCTCCCTGGTATACAGAAAATAACCGAGCTCTGAAGCAAGCTTCCAGAAAATTGGAACGGAAATGGCGCCACACCAGACTGGAAGTCTTCCAACTAGTACCGTACAGTATCGAAGAGCCCCTGCTCGATCATCCTATTTTTCCAACTTAATTGAGGAAAATAAGAACAATCCGAAATTCCTTTTTGATACTGTCGCAAAGCTAACTAAAACGCAGCATTCCCCAAGAGAGGATGACTTTCACTTCAGCAGTAATAAATTCATGAACTTCTTTGAGGAAAAGATCATGATTATTAGAAAGCAAATTACGGACTCCTCTTTAAATTTGCGTATTCCTTCAAAGCTCAGTTGTCCTGAGTCTGCACAACTCTGCCAGGACTTAGGATCAAGAGAGACACTCAAGTGTTTTAGTACTATATCTCTTGACACAATGATGAAAATAATCATGGCCTCTAAACCTTCAAGCTGCATACTGGACCCTATTCCAACAAACTACTGAAAGAGCTGCTTCCTGTTTATTTTTTTTATGTTTTTATTTCACCTTTATTTAACTAGGTAGGCTAGTTGAGAACAAGTTCTCATTTGCAACAGTGACCTGGCCAAGATAAAGCATACCTCTCTTGAAAAAGCCAAACCTTGACCCAGAAAATATAAAAAACTATCGGCTTATATCGAATCTTCCATTCCTCTCAAAATGTTTTGAAAAGGCTGTTGCGCAGAAACCCACTGCCTTCCTGAAGACAAACAATGTATACAAAATGCTTCAGTCTGGTTTTAGACCCCATCATAGCACTGAGACTGCACTTGTGAAGGTGGTAAATGACCTTTTGATGGCATCAGGCCGAGGCTCTGCATCTGTCCTCGTGCTCCTAGACCTTAGTACTGCTTTTAACATCATCGATCACCACATTCTTTTGGAGAGATTGGAAGCCCAAATTGGTCTGCACGGACAAGTTCTGGCCTGGTTTAGATCTTATCTGTCGGAAAGATATCAGTTTGTCTCTGTGAATGGTTTGTCCTCTGACAAATCAACTGGAAATATCGGTGTTCCTCAAGGTTCCATTTTAGGACCACTATTGTTTTCACTATGTATTTTAACTCTTGGGGATGTCATTCGAAAACATAATGTTAACTTTCACTGCTATGCGGATGACACACAGCTGTACATTTCAATGAAACATGGTGAAGCCCCAAAATTGCCCTCGCTAGAAGCATGTGTTTCAGACATAAGGAAGTGGATGGCTGCAAACTTTCTACTTTTAAACTCGGACAAAACAGAGATGCTTGTTCTAGGTCCCAAGAAACAAAGAGATCTTCTGTTGAATCTGACAATCAATCTTAATGGTTGTACAGTCGTTTCAAATAAAACTGTGAAGGACCTCGGCATTACTCTGGACCCTGATCTCTCTTTTGAAGAACATATCAAGACTGTTTCAAGTACAGCTTTATTCCATCTACGTAACATTGCAAAATTCAGAAACTTTCTGTCCAAAAATGATGCAGAAACATTGATAGACTACTGCAGTGCTCTACTTTCCAGTTACCCGGATAAAGCACTAAATAAACTTCAGTTAGTGCTAAATATGGCTGCTAGAATCCTGACTAGAACCAAAAAAATTGATCATATTACTCCAGTGCTAGCCTCCCAACACTGGCTTCCTGTCAAGGCAAGGGCTGATTTCAAGGTTTTAATGCTAACCTACAAAGCATTACATGGGCTTGCTCCTACCTATCTCTCTGATTTGGTCCTGCCGTACATACCTACACATACGTTACGGTCACAAGACGCAGGCCTCCTAATTGTCCCTAGAATTTCTAAGCAAACAGCTAGAGGCAGGGCTTTCTCCTATAGAGCTCCATTTTTATGGAATATTCTGCCTACCCATGTGAGAGACGCAGACTTGGTCTCAACCTTTAAGTCTTTACTGAAGACTCATCTCTTCAGTGGGTCATATGATTGAGTGTAGTCTGGCACATGAGTGTGAAGGTGAACGGAAAGGCTCTGGAGCAACGAACCGCCCTTGCTGTCTCTGCCTGGCCGGTTCCCCTCTTTCCACTGGGATTCTCTGCCTCTAACCCTATTACAGGGGCTGAGTCACTGGCTTACTAGGGCTCTTTCATACCGTCCCTAAGAGGGGTGCGTCACTTGAGTGGGTTGAGTCACTGATGTGATCTTCCTGTCTGGGTTGCCCCCCCTTGGGTTGTGCAGTGGCGGAGATCTTTGTGGGCTATACTCGGCCTGTAATATACTTGACCACCAACTCAACCATCTCAGGATGGTAAGTTGGTGGTTGAAGATATCCCTCTAGTGGTGTGGGGGCTGTGCTTTGGTAAAGTGGGTGGGGTTATATCCTTCCTGTTTGGCCCTGTCTGGGGGTGTCATTGGATGGGGACACAGTGTCTCCTGACCCCTCCTGTCTCAGCCTCCAGTATTTATGCTGCAGTAGTTTATGTGTCGGGGGGCTAGCGTCAGTTTGTTATATCTGGAGTACTTCTCCTGTCCTATCCGGTGTCCTGTGTGAATTTAAGTATGCTCTCTCTAATGCTCTCTTTCTCTCTTTCTTTCTTTCGCTCTCTCGGAGGACCTGAGCCCTAGGACCATGCCTCAGGACTACCTGCCATGATGACTCCTTGCTGTCCCCAGTCCACCTGGCCGTGCTGCTGCTCCAGTTTCAACTGTTCTGCCTGTGCTTATTATTATTTGACCATGCTGGTCATTTATGAACATTTGATCATCTTGGCCATGTTCTGTTATAATCTCCACCCGGCACAGCCAGAAGAGGACTGGCCAACCCACATAGCCTGGTTCCTCCCTAGGTTTCTTCCTAGGTTTTGGCCTTTCTAGGGAGTTTTTCCTGGCCACCGTGCTTCTACACCTGCATTGCTTGCTGTTTGGGGTTTTAGGCTGGGTTACTGTACTACACTTTGAGATATCAGCTGATGTATGAAGGGCTATATAAATAAAATTGATTTGATTTGATACCTCATCTCTGTACCCCACACATACACATACAATTATACGTAAGGTCCCTCAGTCGAGCAGTGACTTTCAAACACAGATTAAATCACAAACACTAGGGAAGTTTCTCAATGCCTCGCAAAGAAGGGCAAATATTGGTAGATGGGTAAAAAAAGCAGATAATGAATATCCCTTTGAGCATATTGAAGTTATGAATTACACTTTAGATGGTGTATCAATACACCCAGTCACTACAAAAATATAGGCGTTTCTCCTAACTCAGTTGCAGAAGAGGAAGGAAACCACTCAGGGATTTCATCATAAGACCAATGGTGACTTTAAAACAGTTACAGAATTTGATGGCTGTGATAGGAAAAAACTGCGGATGGATCAACAACATTGTAGTTACTGCACAATATTAACCTAAATAACAGAGTTAAAAGAAGGAAGCCTGTACCCAATAAAACATTCCAAAACATGCATACTGTTAGCAATAAGGCAATAAAGTAAAACTGCAAAAAATGTGACAAAGAAATGAAGTCCTCAAAATAAAGTGTTACGTTTGGGGCAAATCCAACACAACATCACTGAGGACTGTACCACACTTAACATTTCCATGCATGGTGAGGGCTGCATTGTGTTATGCTCGTCATTGGCAAGGACTAGGGAGGTTTTTTTTAGGATGAAAAGAAACCGCATAGAGCTAAACACAGGCAAAATCCTACAGGAAAACATTGTTCAGCTCTGTTTTTCCAACTGACAATGGGAGACATATTCACCTTTCAGCAGGAAAATAATCTTAAACACCAGACCAGATATACACTTGAGTTGCTTACCAAGACGACATTGGATGTTCCTGAGTGGCCTAGTTACAATTGACTTATATCAGCTCCAAAAATCTTTGGCAGGACTTGAAAAGGGCTGTCTTGCAATGATCAACAACTAACTTGACAGAGCTTTAATAATTTTTTAAAGAATAATGTGATAATATTGTACAATCCAGGTGTTCAGAGCTCTTAGAGATGTACCCAGAAATACTCACACCTGTAATTGATGTCAAAGGTGATTCTAACAAGTATTGACTCATGGGTATGAATACTTATGTACATTTTATATTTCTGTATTTAATTTCAATACATTTGCAAAAATTTCTAAAACATGTTTTCACTTTTGTCATTATGGGGTATTGTGTATAGATTGGTTATCAGGTGTAAGGTGAGACCCAGGCACAGACATTGTCAAAGTAACAAAGTTAATTACTCGAACAGAGGCAGGCAAAAATAGGATTGCAGGCAGGCTCAGGTCAGGGCAGGCAGGAATGGTCAAAACTGGGAAACTCTGTCATAACCTCACATGGTCTCTCCTATCATTGCTATGCAGATGACACACAATTAATCTTCTCCTTTCCCCCTTCTGATGACCAGGTGGCGAATCGCATCTCTGCATGTCTGGCAGACATATCAGTGTGGATGACGGATCACCACCTCAAGCTGAACCTCGGCAAGACGGAGCTGCTCTTCCTCCCGGGGAAGGACTGCCCGTACCATGATCTCGCCATCACGGTTGACAACTCCATTGTGTCCTCCTCCCAGAGCGCTAAGAACCTTGGCGTGATCCTGGACAACACCCTGTCGTTCTCAACTAACATCAAGGCGGTGGCCCGTTCCTGTAGGTTCATGCTCTACAACATCCGCAGAGTACGACCCTGCCTCACACAGGAAGCGGCGCAGGTCCTAATCCAGGCACTTGTCATCTCCCGTCTGGATTACTGCAACTCGCTGTTGGCTGGGCTCCCTGCCTGTGCCATTAAACCCCTACAAGCCCGTCTGGTGTTCAACCTTCCCAAGTTCTCTCACGTCACCCCGCTCCTCCGCTCTCTCCACTGGCTTCCAGTTGAAGCTCGCATCCGCTACAAGACCATGGTGCTTGCCTACGGAGCTGTGAGGGGAACGGCACCGCAGTACCTCCAGGCTCTGATCAGGCCCTACACCCAAACAAGGGCACTGCGTTCATCCACCTCTGGCCTGCTCGCCTCCCTACCACTGAGGAAGTACAGTTCCCGCTCAGCCCAGTCAAAACTGTTCGCTGCTCTGGCCCCCAATGGTGGAACAAACTCCCTCACGACGCCAGGACAGCGGAGTCAATCACCACCTTCCGGAGACACCTGAAACCCCACCTCTTCAAGGAATACCTAGGATAGGATAAAGTAATCCTTCTCACCCCCCCCCTTAAATGATTTAGATGCACTATTGTAAAGTGGCTGTTCCACTGGATGTCAGAAGGTGAATTCACCAATTTGTAAGTCGCTCTGGATAAGAGCGTCTGCTAAATGACTTAAATGTAAATATAATGTAAAATGTAAACTAGGAAACAAGAACTATAGCAAAGATAGGAGCAAGGGAGAAAATGCTGGTAGGTTTGAACAAACAAAATGGACTGGCAACAGACAAACAGAGAACACAGGTATAAATACACAGGGGATGATGGGGAAGGTGGTGATACCTGGAGGGGGGTGGAGACAATCACAAAGACATGTGAAACAGATCAGGGTGTGACAGTACCCCCCCTCTAGGGACGCCACCTGGTGTCCTATCTGGGCGCATACCTGGTTGACCGGTGTTGGAACTCCGAGATGAGGCCTGGGTCCAGGATGTCCCTGGCTGGGACCCAGCACCTCTCCACCAGGCCAAAACCCTTCCAGTCAACCAGGTACTGGAACCCCCTGCCCAGAGGTCAAACCTTCAGGAGACATCTCACCTTGTACGCCGGTTGGCCATCGATGAGACAGGGGAGAGGGAAGGACCTGAAAACAGGAGACAAAACCTGTGAGACATGGTTTAATTCTGGACACATGAAAGGTAGGATGTAAACGAAGGTTACGGGGCAACAGAAGTTGAACAGCAGAGAGCCTAATGGCTTTGGAGATGGGAAATGGGCCGATAAACCGGGGGAGAGTTTGCGAGATTCCACCTGGAGGGGCAGATCCCGGGTACCTGGAGATGGTCTTGAGGAGGGCCGACCGGGCTCTCCTCCAGGTACGACAACAGTGGCGGACAAACATCTGGGCAGAAGGTATGCCGACCTCCTCCTCCTGCTCAGGAAAGAGCGGGGGCTCTAACCCCATGGAACACTCAAAAGATGATAGGCCTGTGGCAGAGCAGGGAATGGTGTTGTGGGCTCCAAGAGGTGGGTTTTGCGGAGACCAGGCAGCGCAGAGTAGTCTCTAGGTCCTTGTTGGCTCGCTCCGACTGGCCATTGGACTGGGGGTGGAACCCGGAGGACAGGCTGGTCGATGACCCAATGAGGGTGTAGAACACCTTACAGAACCGGGATGAGAACTGAGGACCCCGGTCGAAGACATTGTCTACCGGTAGTCAATGATCCAGGAAAACGTGCTGCAACATGAGCTGGGCCATCTCTATGGCAGAGGGTAGTTTGTGGAGAGGAATGAAGTGGGCGGCTTTGGAAAACCGATTTGTGCACAAACCGTGCAAGCGGCGATGAATGCGGCCACGTCAGGGACCAGAAGTGTTGTCGTACAAAAGCCAGAGTCTGACGGCTAATGTCCGGGAGGGCACTCGCCTGGACTACAGTGTGATAAGGTACACTATCTTAGAGGAGTCCGAGGGGAAGGAGGAGGGCTGAAGCTCAAAGATGAAGGCACACAGTGCTAGTAACACCCGACAGGTGCCCGGCTCTCCATTGAAACGTTCCGGGGAAGGTAAGCGGGGCTCCTTGGAAGGCGGGGTGACCGGTGAGGCGGCGCTGCAAACAGCCGAGATACTGAGGAGCTGTAGTAGTAGGCTGCCTCCCAGCCAACCTACAGAATTCCTTTTGCCTATCAATGGTGGCTCCTTGGGAGGAGATGGCTTCCGAGTCCACTGGGTCAGTCATGGCCAGTTCGTACTATCAGGTTTAAGGTAAGACCCAGGCGCAGACGGTGTTGAAGTAACAAAGTTTATTACTCGAACAGGGGCAGGCAAAAGGACAGGTCAAGGGCAGGCAGAGGTCAGAATCCAGATAGGTGGGACAAAGGTTTGAGAAACAGACACCTCACAAGTCCTCAACTGGCAGCTTATTTAAAAGGTACCCGCAAACACCAGTCTCCATGTCAACTGTGAAGAAGCAACTCCGGGTTGCTGGCCTTCTAGGAACATTTTCACTTTTAAAATTAGAGGGAAAGGAAACGTCAGAAAAAAATCTGAACAGCTACCGTCTTCCCCGATCCTTCTGTCTTCAATTATCTCCTTCAACAATCACTGGGTAAATATAAAGACTCATATTTGGACTGTGGCCAAAGGGCTTTATGATAATCCTCATTGTGTGAGTGGAGACAGAGATACAAACACACTTATCTACCAGAGACCAGGTTATAGCCCTTGGCGGACTAGTACGCACACACACACACACACACACACACACACACACACACACACACACACACACACACACACACACACACACACACACACACACACACACACACACACACACACACACACACACACACACACACACACACACACACACACACACACACACACTATTTCTCCCCCACAGCCATCCTGTGACCCAGAGGTCATACAGAGGTGACTGTAACCTCAACCTAAACCCTTACCCTGACCAGCTCAGAGATAGAGGAGATCCTTGAGGAAATCGCCTGGAGGAACAAACAAACAGACTATCACAACATGGTTCTATGCTTTGTGTTGTAAAGCTAAAGCCATAGATAGATAGAATGTTATCCTGTACTGGAGATCCTGATCCCCCCCAACACACAGAACTGGGACTAATCCCATAGAAGGCTAGTCTGGCTAGACAGGTAGATCCAATTGGAACACTTCCAACCAGGTGACCCTCAGGAGATCAGAGGAGAGGAGGACACAGCAACAGCCCAACCAACACACAATTTTACCAACTCCATTGGTTTGGTATTTTGAATGTACATGTTTGTTTTTAAATAGAATCACAATTTGAATATACATGCACAGACATTTTCCCAGACCCTATTCCCAGACCCAATTGAAATATTTGCTTTCCTTTCAAAGGCTAACAAGTTATCATAGAAAAAGCCTTAAAGAGACGATGGCAGTGACCAAAAACTCACAAATGCGTCTTAAATAGTAGGCCATTTGAGTACGCAAAAAAAATGTATCTTTAAAACTTTTTTGCTCGCTTCCAAATACTCTCCTGCAACCCGCCTCACCCAATGTAGCTACTTTACCCTAAAGTATTTATATTTACTTCGGAACCGGAACCCCTCAACTGAAGCTAGCCAGCTAACAACCTGCTATGCTAGCGGTCTTCAGCTAACTGGTCATCAGCTAACCCTTAGCTCGGAAAGCTCTCGCCAGTTCGAACAACGCGACGCTAACCAGAGCATAACGGACCTATTTATTTTTTTTAACCCCGGATTCCCACCGCAAACGGAACATCTCTCAGCTGGATATTCACAACTAGCTATCAAGCTAAACCGCAACCCTGGTTGATTACTCCTGGCCAGCGTTTCCACCCACGTAGCTTGAAGCTAGCCCGGCCAGAGCTCCTGTGCTCATAGCATACTCCTGGGCTACAATACCCGGACCCACGACCGGTCTATCGATGTCACTGCAAGAAGAGGAATAAACAGACTCACCCCATCGCGACGCCCTCCAAAGGCTAACTCTCTAGCCCTCGCTATCTCCTTGCTTGCTAATTCGGCATGCTAACTGCTAGCTTGTTTAGCCCAGGTCCGCTAACTACTACCTTGTTTACCCCGGCCTGCTAATCTGCTAGCACAGGCCTGCTAATCTGTTAGCTTGTTAGCACAGGCCTGCTAACCGTCTGCATTTCCACGTCCCAAACACGCAGTGGCCCATATGTACTTTCTATCTCTTCCCGATTTTTAATTTTTTTTATACCTTCCGGAAACCTGCCTCAACCAATGTGATACGGAATCGCTATTATTTTTAATTTTTAGAACACACTCAAGAACCTCCAGAAGCTAACCAGCTAACTAGCTACAAGCTATTTAGTCATTGTTAGTTTTCTAACCTGGATAACACTCGCCAGTCCAGCCCCCCTGCCCCATGGACTCTGATCACTTGGCTACATAGCTGATGCACGCTGGACTGTCCATTAATCACAGTACTCCATTCTGCTTGTTTGTTTTATCTGTCGGCCCCGTTGCCTAGTCAATGCCATTTTACCTGCTGTTGTTATGCTAGCTGATTAGCTGTTGTTTCACCCACTGTTTTAGCTAGCTTTCCCAGTTCAACAACTGTGATTACTGTATTTCTCGCTGTATGTCTCTCTCAATTGTCAATATGCCTTGTATACTGTTGCTCAGGTTAGTTATCATTGTTTTAGTTCACAATGGAGCCCCTTGTCCCACTCCTCATACCCCTGATACCTCCTTTGTCCCACCTCCCACATATGCGGTGACCTCACCCATTACAACCAGCATGTCCAGAGATAAAACCTCTCTCATCATCACCCAGTGCCTGGGCTTACCTCCGCCGTACCCGCACCCCACCATACACCTGTCTGCGCATTATGCCCTGAATATATTCTACCATGCCCAGATACCTGCTTCTTATTCTCTGTCCCCAACGCTCTAGGGGACCAGTTTTGATAGCCTTTGGCCGCACCCTCATACTACTCCTTCTCTGTTCCGCGGGTGATGTGGAGGTAAACCCAGGCCCTGCATGTCCCCAGGCACCCTCATTTGTTGACTTCTGTGATCGAAAAAGCCTTGGTTTCATGCATGTCAACATCAGAAGCCTTCTCCCTAAGTTTGTTTTACTCACTGCTTTAGCACACTCTGCTAACCCTGATGTCCTTGCCGTGTCTGAATCCTGGCTCAGGAAGGCCACCAAAAATTCAGAGATTTCCATACCCAACTATAACATCTTCCGTCAAGATAGAACTGCCAAAGGGGGAGGAGTTGCAGTCTACTGCAGAGATAGCCTGCAAAGTAATGTCATACTTTCCAGGTCCATACCCAAACAGTTCGAACTACTAATTCTGAAAATTACTCTCTCCAGAAATAAGTCGCTCACTGTTGCCGCCTGCTACCGACCCCCTCAGCTCCCAGCTGTGCCCTGGACACCATTTGTGAATTGATTGCCCCCATCTAGCTTCAGAGTTTGTTCTGTTAGGTGACCTAAACTGGGATATGCTTAACACCCCGGCAGTCCTACAATCTAAGCTAGATGCCCTCAATCTCACACAAATCATCAAGGAACCCACCAGGTACAACCCTAACTCTGTAAGCAAGGGCACCCTCATAGACGTCATCCTGACCAACTGGCCCTCCAAATACACCTCCGCTGTCTTCAATCAGGATCTCAGCGACCACTGTCTCATTGCCTGTATCCGCTACGGTGCCGCAGTCAAACGACCACCCCTCATCACTGTCAAACACTCCGTAAAACACTTCTGTGAGCAGGCCTTTCTAATCGACCTGGCCCGGGTACCCTGGAAGGACATTGACCTCATCCCGTCAGTTGAGGATGCCTGGTCATTCTTTAAGAGTAACTTCCTCACCATTTTAGATAAGCATGCTCCGTTCAAAAAATGCAGAACTAAGAACAGATACAGCCCTTGGTTCACTCCAGACCTGACTGCCCTCGACCAGCACAAAAACATCCTGTGGCGGACTGCAATAGCATCGAACAGTCCCCGCGATATGCAACTGTTCAGGGAAGTCCGGAACCAATACACACAGTAAGTCAGGAAAGCTAATGCCAGCTTCTTCAGGCAGAAGTTTGCATCCTGTAGCTCCAACTCCAAAAAGTTCTGGGACACTGTGAAGTCCATGGAGAACAAGAGCACCTCCTCCCAGCTGCCCACTGCACTGAGGCTAGGGAACACGGTCACCACCGACAAATCCATGATTATTGAAAACTTCAACAAGCATTTCTCAATGGCTGGCCATGCCTTCCGCCTGGCTTCTCCAACCTCGACCAACAGCTCCGGCCCCCCCGCAGCTCCTCGCCCAAGCCTCTCCAGGTTCTCCTTTACCCAAATCCAGATAGCAGATGTTCTGAAAGAGCTGCAAAACCTGGACCCGTATAAATCAGCTGGGCTTGACAATCTGGACCCTCTATTTCTGAAACTATCCCCCGCCATTGTCGCAACCCCTATTACCAGCCTGTTCAACCTCTCTTTCATATCGTCTGAGATCCCCAAGGATTGGAAAGCTGCCGCAGTCATCCCCCTCTTCAAAGGGGGAGACACCCTGGACCCAAACTGTTACAGACCTATATCCATTCTGCCTTGCCTATCTAAGGTCTTCGAAAGCCAAGTCAACAAACAGGTCACTGACCATCTCGAATCCCACCGTACCTTCTCCGCTATGCAATCTGGTTTCCGAGCCGGTCACGGGTGCACCTCAGCCACACTCAAGGTACTAAACGACATCATAACCGCCATCGATAAAAGACAGTACTGTGCAGCCGTCTTCATCGATCTTGCCAAGGCTTTCGACTCTGTCAATCACCATATTCTTATCTGCAGACTCAGTAGCCTCGGTTTTTCGGATGACTGCCTTGCCTGGTTCACCAATTACTTTGCAGACAGAGTTCAGTGTGTCAAATCGGAGGGCATGCTGTCCGGTCCTCTGGCAGTCTCTATGGGGGTGCCACAGGGTTCAATTCTCGGGCCGACTCTTTTCTCTGTATATATCAATGATGTTGCTCTTGCTGCGGGCGATTCCCTGATCCACCTCTACGCAGACGACACCATTCTATATACTTTCGGCCCGTCATTGGACACTGTGCTATCTAACCTCCAAACGAGCTTCAATGCCATACAACACTCCTTCCGTGGCCTCCAACTGCTCTTAAACGCTAGTAAAACCAAATGCATGCTTTTCAACCGATCGCTGCCTGCACCCGCATGCCCGACTAGCATCACCACACTGGATGGTTCCGACCTTGAATATGTGGAAACCTATAAGTACCTAGGTGTCTGGCTAGACTGCAAACTCTCCTTCCAGACCCATATCAAACATCTCCAATCGAAAATCAAATCAAGAGTCGGCTTTCTATTCCGTAACAAAGCCTCCTTCACTCACGCTGCCAAGCTTACCCTAGTAAAACTGACTATCCTACCGATCCTCGACTTCGGCGATGTCATCTACAAAATTGCTTCCAACACTCTTCTCAGCAAACTGGATGCAGTTTATCACAGTGCCATCCGTTTTGTCACTAAAGCATCTTATACTACCCACCACTGCGACTTGTATGCTCTAGTCGGCTGGCCCTCTCTACATATTCGTCGCAAGACCCACTGGCTCCAGGTCGTCTACAAGGCCATGCTAGGTAAAGCTCCGCCTTATCTCAGTTCACTGGTCACGATGGCAACACCCATCCGTAGCACGCGCTCCAGCAGGTGTATCTCACTGATCATCCCTAAAGCCAACACCTCATTCGGCCGCCTTTCGTTCCAGTACTCTGCTGCCTGTGACTGGAACGAATTGCAAAAATCGCTGAAGTTGGAGACCTTTATCTCCCTCACCAACTTCAAACATCAGCTATCTGAGCAGCTAACCGATCGCTGCAGCTGTACATAATCTATTGGTAAATAGCCCACCCAATCATTTATCAATCCAGTGTTAATCTGCAATATTGTAATTATTCGCCTACCTCCTCATGCCTTTTGCACACATTGTATATAGACTCCCCTTTTTTTTCCTACTGTGTTATTGACTTGTTAATTGTTTACTCCATGTGTAACTCTGTGTTGTCTGTTCACACTGCTATGCTTTATCTTGCCCAGGTCGCAGTTGTAAATGAGAACTTGTTCTCAACTAGCCTAGCTGGTTAAATAAAGGTGAAATAAAAAATAAAATAAAAAAATACGGGATTGCTCGTCGCTAGAGGTTAAATCTTTGAAAACAGATCTGCGGCATGCCATGCCTTTAGCTAGCTAGCTACGTGCTTTGTAGGACTAGAAGTTATAACCACACATAGAACGATGACACAAATATTTAACCCGATCTATAAATGTGAAGCATCCGCTTGAAGTTTCCACTCACTACCAAATATGGTAGAGAGAGGCAGACCTGTGGCCGGCAGTGGGAGAAGATGGAACACTATGGATTTTAGCTGACATTCTGCATATTTTCTCATTGATGAAACATTTGATCTCAATACAGTTTTCTGTTCCCAAAACTAGAATCTGTTATGAACAGAGTGGACTAAGTTTTGTAGACGTAAAAAATATGAAATTGTTTAGAAGGAGTGCAAAGGCAAATTTTGTTATTTTACACGCAAGTAGACATTCCCTAACGGAAATATGCAAATGCATGCTAGAACTCTGCCCACCACCTTGCTTGTTCTTCCCACTATGACTCATTTGTTCCCATTTGAAACGACGGGCTGTGGTCTATCTTGGTTTAGTTACAAAAATCTTTTTTGTAACAGTTTGAACAGTAACTTTAGCTACAGGGATACTTGCTTGCTGCTGAGTGACAACTTCATATCATTAACCTAGTTAGCTAGCCACTTGTTGTAAATACCAGGGCTTATGTTCAAACTGTTACTGGACCTGATGACAATACCAGGCATTTAATTCAGTGCCGAAAATGGCAGGAGAAATGCAGCAAAAAAAATTTGAGTAAGTCATGTGGCTGTAGTTAGCTCTCGCCACTGCACTATGCACTGCCACTAGCTATAGCTGACATTAGTAACACGGGGGCCTATAGTCCTATTTTCCACACAAAGTAATTTCAGGATCTACGTGAAGGAGTGTGACCTGGAGGGGCAGCTGTCACCTGCATGGGTGAAAAAGAAGTAGGAGAACCAAATACACGGTGCGCTACTGTGTTATCTTGACATTCTACTGTATTTGACCTTGACATGTATTGCTGTGCAGTACATGGCTAATAAAGTTCCCCTTTTCTCTGAGAGAAACCCCATTTCCTATCTATTTCCTATGTTTCACCGGCACATTCATGTAAGTGTGAAGATAGACATGTTCGAAAGGTGCAGGTATTCGAGAGAAATGTACTGTAATTGGCATAATACCTTTTACAGGTGTAACGATATTCGTAGGTGGAAGAAGGTGAAGAGGACCAAGGTGCAGCGTGGTACGTGTTCATGGTAAATTTAATAAAGAAACTGAACACTAGAATATAAAAACAACAAAGCGGAACAAATGAAACAGTTCTGTCTGGCGCAGACACACAAAGACAGAAAACAACTTCCCACACCCATAGTGGGGAAAACAGGCTGCCTAAGTATGGTTCTCAATCAGAGACAACGATAACCAGCTGCCTCTGATTGGGAACCATACCAGGCCTAAACATAGAAACACAACACCTAGACATACAACATAGAATACCCACCCACATCACACCCTGGCCAAACTAAAAATAGAAACATACAAAGCAATCTATGGTCAGTGCGTGATAACAGGTCTTTACATGTAGTATGTTTGATGCTGAACGCTATCCTTTTCTGTATTTTTCAGGAGTTGAAAGCTCCCCCAAACGGAGTCAGGGGCTGCCACTCCATTACCTCCATTACCCCACCATAATCTCTTCTTTCCCTCCCAGAAGGGTCTAGATGTGGAGGCAGGAGAAGTATTTGACTGCCAGGGAGACATGCTTTATAACCATTTTAAAGGACATAATAATAGTTATTCATTTATTCATTTTCTACTGATTTTGGCTATTTTTTAAACCCAAAGTGGATTTCTGTTTAACCATTGAAAGTGTTTCTTGTTTGTAATAAACATTTGTATTTGATACCGGTACATCTACTGTCGGTGTGTTTTACTTTCAACATTCAAAAATGCACTTGCTCATCTGAGCTATCTTGTTGCACGTTAATGGTAACAATTAGATACGTTGAAAGGAAAAAGTAGCCTGCACACTAGCTAGTATCACTTTTTTTTATTGAAGCTCACGAGTCAGCCTCTTCACCTTCGTCAGAGATTTTTGCTCTACTAGACTAAATTAACCATCTTTGGTATAATAATTATTGATTACATTTCTATAACAATCTCAAAGACGGATCGAAAAAACAAACATAAATAATATATCATGAGTAGCCTAGCTGTAGTTGGCTAGGTAAACCAATACATCATGAGTAGACTAGTTGTTGTTGGCTAGGTAAACCAATACATCATGAGTAGACGAGTTGTAGTTAGCTAGGTAAACCAATACATCATGAGTAGACTAGTTGTAGTTGGCTAGGTAAACTAACACATCATGAGTAGACTAGCTGTAGTTGGCTAGGTAAACCAATACATCATGAGTAGACTAGTTGTAGTTGGCTAGGTAAACCAATACATCATGAGTAGACTAGTTGTAGTTGGCTAGGTAAACTAACACATCATGAGTAGACTAGCTGTAGTTGGCTAGGTAAACCAATACATCATGAGTAGACTAGTTGTAGTTGGCTAGGTAAACCAATACATCATGAGTAGACTAGCTGTAGTTGGCTAGGTACACTAACACATCATGAGTAGACTAGTTGTAGTTGGCTAGGTAAACCAATACATCATGAGTAGACTAGTTGTAGTTGGCTAGGTAAACCAATACATCATGAGTAGACTAGCTGTAGTTGGCTAGGTAAACTAACACATCATGAGTAGACTAGTTGTAGTTGGCTAGGTAAACCAATACATCATGAGTAGACTAGCTGTAGTTGGCTAGGTAAACTAACACATCATGAGTAGACTAGTTGTAGTTAGCTAGGTAAACCAATACATCATGAGTAGACGAGTTGTAGTTGGCTAGGTAAACTAAAACATCATGAGTAGACTAGTTGTAGTTGGCTAGGTAAACTAACACATCATGAGTAGACTAGTTGTAGTTGGCTAGGTAAACCAATACATCATGAGTAGACTAGCTGTAGTTGGGTAGGTAAACCAATACATCATGAGTAGACTAGTTGTAGTTGGCTAGGTAAACTAACACATCATGAGTAGACTAGTTGTAGTTGGCTAGGTAAACTAACACATCATGAGTAGCCTAGTTATAGATGGCTAGGTAACCAATACATCATGAGTAGCCTAACTATAGTTGGCTAGGTAACCAATACATCATGAGTAGCCTAGCTGTAGTTAGCTATGTCAACCAATACATCATGAGTAGCCTAGCTGTAGTTGGCTAGGTAACCAATGCATCATGGGTAGACTAGCTGTAGTTGGATAGGTAAACAATACATCATGAGTAGCCTAGTTATAGTTGGCTAGGTAACCAATACATCATGAGTAGCCTAGATGTAGTTGGCTAGGTAAACCAATACATCATGAGTCGCCTAACTATATTTGGCTAGGTAACCAAAACATCATGAGTAGCCTAACTATATTTGGCTAGGTAAACAAAACATCATGAGTAGCCTAACTATAGATGGCTAGGTCAATCAATACAGCATGAGTAGCCTAGCTATAGTTGGCTAGGTCAACCAAAAGAGGCCAAGTGTTTGAATGCATGCATCCTCCAAAGCTGGCGAGATGAGAGGAAGGCTGTCAGAGTGATGATTGTAGCCAGTCGTCCTCGTTACCAGCCCTCTGCCTCAGCGCTGCATTCCCCTACTGCATCTCCCATTCCTCTAAAGCTTTAGGTGACTCTTCAATTGATACATGTGTAGGCCTACGGTACACTCAAGTTTACTCCAAATACATTCCAAATGCTAGCGACTTAGCTAAAGTTAGTCCAAAACAACAACAGGAAAAGTCACTGGGTGGAGCTACAGATATTCCTTTCTGGTTCATATGAAGCCGCAACTGTTGGTGCGTTCAAAACAACAGGGAATAAATAAAAAAACTTGCTCTGACTGAGAAAAATATTTTCGAACGATCATCCAACTCTGAATTTCAAGTCAGAAACTTGGGCATCATCCTAGAGCTCCAAATTCTCTGACCTAAAGAGCTCGTTTTGTTTTCAAATTCCCAGTTGTCTTGAACTTACCAAAAGCATACTGTATGGCATACTGCATACATTTTACTAAACTGTATGTGCTAAATAGTACGTAGCATGATTAGTACACAAGATGCAATTTAAGTAAGTCGTAGGCAAACCAGATTTCCAACCAGCATTTCATATTATTTTGCATATATTTCCGATATACACTCCATTTAGTATGATATGTTATGTTTAGTATGGTATGTATTCATTTATGGATGTACATCACCCATTTTGTATGATTCATATTATATGTTTATGAATTTGCAAAAAGTACAATATGTTCCAAAATTTTCTAAATATATGATACTGTATGTTACCAATTCTAGCTAGGTGGCTAACGTTAGCTAGGCTAGGGGTTAGGGTTTGGGGTTAGGGTTAAGGTTAGGGTTCAGTTTAGGAGTTAGGTTAAAGGGTTAAGGTTAGGGATAGGGGAAGGGTTAGCTGAAAAGTTTAAGGTTAGGGTTAGGTGAAGGGTTAGATAAATCCCAGCCCCCGTCCCTTTTGGTAGGCCGTCATTGTGAATAAGATTTTTTTTCTTAACTGACTTGCCTAGTTAAATAAAGGTTAAGTTAAATAAATACAAATGAAATCAAATGGTTAGGGTTAGAGGAAGGGTTAGCTAACATGCTAAGTAGTTGCAAAGTAGCTAAAAACGTAGTTGAAAAGTTGCACATTTTTCTATCAACTTTTGCATTAAACGCCAACCCATCCACCCCGACAAACCAACATAATTTCATTTTTGCCTTAAGTAACCATCTGTCTTATGTAATCATACCAAATGTAACATATATTAAATGGTGTGTCTCGGATTTATGTACAGAATAATATAATAGTCTCTGAGACCAGGTTGAGATTTTGGACATGGCCTATTTCTATCTGTAGACTCACTGGAATAGAAACAAAAAGCATCTCTTCTCGTTTATAGGATGTAAAACAGAAACATCTCTATTCTCCATCAATGCAGAGCTATCAGATGGACTGCAAGACACTAGCCCCCCCCCCCACACACACACACACACACATGCACGCAAGCACGCACGCACGCACGCACACACACAGACACACAGAAAATTAATCTGCCCATTGTTATTCATTAGGACTGTCTCTTATCAGTAGTTAATCCCTGACCTCTGACCTGTCTGTCACATAGATTAGTTTATTGGCTCTGATTGGAGGTCTCACATCATGACATCAAAGGTCAAGTTCATTATGCACCATCCTATTGGCTGATTTACTCTGTTTGATTATGCATTTCACTGAGCTAACAAACGGCTACAGAAAATAATAAGATTTCACGTCTCGAAAGAGCAATCAGCTAGAATAATAGGGAATTAAAATGTATTCATGAATGAATATATTGTGCTCTGAAACATTTGCCATTGACATGAGGGAGGGACATTATCCTAGCTAGACATTTTCAGAACAATACTGTGAGGAATAAAAAAACGAATGCTGTTGAATACATTTAAGCCAGACCCCTTCTACGAATGAGCAAATACTATTGTATGGTTTTCAAATGCAATAATCAAATTAATTGACCCCATCCCAGTGCTTCACACTACTTTCATCTGTTTCATGTTCCCATTTCCAAAGTCATCCTTTATCTACAGCATGTGTATTCAGATAGCTGCTATAACTCACTGAGATAGAGGGTGATGGATGATGGAACACACACAGTCTGGAGGAAGTAGAATCTCAGAGCAGTTAAATATATACCTGACACACACACAAAAGACCTTCCTGCAGAATGAAACAGGCAGAAATGAAATTTATGATGAGGCTATATTTAGGGTTGATAACGCTCTCTGAGTAATCTCATGGGGGGGTTCATTACCAAACACGTTATCATTTAATCAAACTCAACTAAATTATATACATTATTCTCTGACAGAAGGCTAATTAATCTCTGGACTTTGTGTGTGAGAGGGGTGCAGTGTTACTGTGAAATGGCTGCCCTCTAGCTGACAGGGCCTGGCCAGATTGATCTATAAAGGTGGAATCCTTCATAGTGAAACTGCCAAGTCCATTTGCAATGTTAAAGCAAAAAACAAGTAACTGCAAACAACAAACACCTACCAGTTGGTCAGCACATGCCCGGAGCACACGTCCTGGTAATCCGTCTGGCCCCGCGGCCTTGTGTATGTTGACCTGTTTAAAGGTTTTACTCATGTCAGCTACAGAGAGCGTGATCACATAGTCGTCCGGAACAGCTGATGCTCTCATGCATGCCTCAGTGTTGCTTGCCTCGAAGCGAGCATAGAAGTGATTTAGGTCATCTGGTAGGCTAGTGTCGCTGGGCAGATCGCGGCTATGCTTCCCTTTGTAGTCTGTAATAGTTTGCAAGCCCTGCCACATAAGACGAGCGTTGGAGCCGGTGTAGTATGATTCAATCTTAGCCCTGTATTGACGCATTGCCTGATTGATGGTTCGTCGCAAGCCATTGCAGGATTTCTTGTAAGCTTCCAGGTTGAAAGCGGCAGCTCTACCCTTTAACTCAGTGCAAATGTTGCCTGCAATTCATGACTTCTGGTTGGGGTATGTACGTACAGTCACTGTGGGGACAACCAGTGACTGATATGGTGTACTGCTCAATGCCATCAGAAGAATCCCGGAACATGTCCCAGTCTGTAGTTTAGCATCTGCTTCATCTTACCACTTTTTTATAGACCCAGTCACTCCGAGTCAGGCGCGTACAAAGCTCTCCCTCGCCCTCCATTTGGTAATCCGACCACAACTCTATCCTCCTGATTCCTGCTTTAATTTTTGCTAGTAAGCAGGAATCAGGAGGTTGTGGTCGGATTTACCAAATGGAGGGCGAGGGAGAGCTTTGTACACGCCTCTGTGTGTGGAGTAGCGGTGATGTAGAATTGTTTTCCCTCTGGTTGCACATTTAACATGATGATATAAATTTGGTAGAACTGATTTAAGTTTCCCTGCATTAAAGTCTCCGGCCACTAGGAGCGCCGCCTCTGGGTGAGTGGTTTCCTCTTTGCTTATTTCCTTATACAGCTGACTGAGTGTGGTCTTAGTGTCAACATCTTTCTGTGGTGGTAAATAAACAGCCACAAAAAGTATAGCTGGGCAACTCTCTAGGCAAGTAGTGTGGCCTGCAATTTATCACAATATACTCTACTTCAGGTGAGCAAAATCTAGAGACTTCCTTAGATTTCTTTCACCAGCTGTTGTTTAGAAATATGCACAGACCGCCCACCCTCGTCTTACAGTGCTATTATTCTATCTTGCCGGTGCAGCTTATATCCCACTAGCTGAATATCCATGTCGTCATTCAGCCACTATTCTGTGAAACATAGGATATTACAGTTTTGATGTCCCATTGGTAGGATATTCGTGATCGTACCTCGTCTAATTTATTGTCCAATGATTGCATGTTGGTGAGTAGTAAGACGGTAACAGCAGCTTTCCCAGTCGCCTTCACCGGGTGCTGACGAGACATCTGGCTCTTTGTCCTCTGTACATGCGTCGCTTCCTCTTGCAAATAACGGGGATGTCGGTCCTGTGGGGTGTTTGGAGAATGTCTTGTGCGTCGTCTTTGTAGCGTCATCTAATCCGAGGTGAGTGATCTCTGTCCTGATATCCAGAAGCTCTTTGTCTGATCCGAGGTGAGTGATCTCTGTCCTGATATCCAGAAGCTCTTAGTCTAATACGAGGTGAGTGATCTCTGTCCTGATATCCAGAAGCTCTTTGTCTAATCCGAGGTGAGTGATCTCTGTCCTGATATCTAGAAGCTCTTTGTCTAATCCGAGGTGAGTGATCTCTGTCCTGATATCTAGAACCTCTTAGTCTTAGTCTAATCCGAGGTCAGTGATATCTGAACCTCTTAGTCTAATCCGAGGTCAGTGATATCTGTCCTGATATCTAGAACCTCTTAGTCTAATCCGAGGTCAGTGATCTCTGTCCTGATATCTAGAAGCTCTTAGTCTAATCCGAGGTGAGTGATCTCTGTCCAGATATCTAGAAGCTCTTAGTCTAATCCGAGGTGAGTGATCTCTGTCCTGATATCTAGAAGCTCTTAGTCTAATCCAAGGTAAGTGATCTCTGTCCTGATATCTAGAAGCTCTTAGTCTAATCCGAGGTGAGTGATCTCTGTCCTGATATCTAGAAGCTCTTAGTCTAATCTGAGGTGAGTGATCTCTGTCCTGATATCCAGAAGCTCTTAGTCTAATCTGAGGTGAGTGATCTCTGTCCTGATATCTAGAAGCTCTTAGTCTAATCCGAGGTGAGTGATCTCTGTCCAGATATCTAGAAGGTCTTAGTCTAATCCGAGGTGAGTGATCTCTGTCCCGATATCTAAAAGCTCTTAGTGTAATCCGAGGTGAGTGATCTCTGTCCCAATATCTAGAAGCTCTTAGTCTAATCCGAGGTGAGTGATCTCTGTCCTGATATCTAGAAGCTCTTAGTCTAATCCGAGGTGAGTGATCTCTGTCCTGATATCTAGAAGCTCTTAGTCTAATCCTAGGTGAGTGATCTCTGTCCTGATATCGAGAAGCTCTTGGTCTAATCCGAGGTGAGTGATCTCTGTCCTGATATCTAGAAGCTCTTTGTCTAATCCTAGGTCAGTGATCTCTGTCCTGATATCTAGAAGCTCTTTTCTGCCGTAAGATATGGTTGCAGAAACATTATGTACAAAATAAGTTACAAATAACTTAAAAAAACACATAATAGCACAATTGGTTGGGAGCCCGTAAAACTGCTGCCATTTCTTCCATTGCCATTTTCTCAATGAGAAGAATGAGAGAAACTCCCCAAATACAGGTGTACCAAGCTTCTAGCATCATACCCAAGAACACTCGACAAGAAGGCTTGAAGCTGTAATAGCTGCCAAAGGTGCTTCAACAAAGTACTGAGTAAAGGGTCTGAATACTTATGTAAATGTGACATTTCAGTTGTTTTTTATATACATTTGCAAAAAAAAAAAAACAGTTTTTGCTTTGATATTATGGGGTACTGTGTGTAGATTAATGAGGAGAAAAAAAATCAATTTAATACATTTTAGAATAAGGCTGTAAACTAACAAAATGTGAAAAAAGTCAAGGGGTCTGAATACTTTCCGAAGGCACTGTCAGGACCCGGTTATGAACCTGGGTCTTGATGAACTTGCGGTAAAAGTTTGTGAAGCCCCCCTGGGGGGGCAAGTGCCCGGAAACAGGTCGATGGGGCAATCGTAAGGTCTATGGGGTGGTAGCATGGTGGCCCTCTGTTTGCTAAACACCAGTTTGAGGTCATGGTAACACTCGGGAACTCGGGTCAGGTCGATGGATTCTAAAGACTCGGGAGTAGAACTCGGGGAATTCTGGAAAATACAAGTAGCTTGGCACGTAGGACCGCACTGCTTGATAGTGCCCACAGACCAGTCGATGTGAGGGTTATGGCTGTGAAGCCAGGGGTATCCAAGGACGAGAGGGAACTCGGAACAGGAGATCAAATGAAAGTTCATCAATTCCTGGTGTTGTGAAACTGAAAGTCGCAAGGAGGTAGTGACATGAGTGACAAGTCCAGATCCCAAAGGGCTTCCATCCAATGTAGTGACCCTCATGGGTTCACTTAGAGGTTCAGAGGGAACGCCATTCTCCTTCGCCCAGACACCATCCATGAAGTTACCTGCGGCTCCAGAGTCTACCAAGGCTTGAAGGTGAAGCTTGTGGTTGTCCCAGGAGAGGGTGACTGGAATGAGCAGACGGGAGTTGGACGGATGGGAGGAGGTTATGTTTCCCGTTACAGTTCCCCCCGGTCTGTACGGGACAGAGTGTTTCCCTGGAGCCCGGGACACGTGGAACGGAAATGGCCCGGTTTGCCGCAATATAGACAGCGTCGCTCCCTCATCCGGCGGTCTCTCTCAGCCTGGGAGATGCGTCCAATCTGCATGGGTTCCGGTGGAGCCAGAGAGGATAAAGGTGGGGACTCGGAGCTGGGACTGATAGGGGCTAGAGGTCTACGGTTGAGTTCTCTCTCTCTCAGACGCTGGTCAATGCGTGAGGCCAACTTGATCAGGGACTCGAGATTGTCCGGTGGTTCCCGAGTGGCTAGTTCATCTTGGATAGTGTCGGAAAGGCCTTTCAGAAAGCACACCGTGAGCACCTCGTTGTTCCAGCCACTTGCTGCTGCCACCGTGCGGAACTGGATGGCATAGTCCGTCACGCTGCGCCAACCTTGGTGGAGAGTCGGGTGCTGTTTGGCTGAGTCAGAACCACTGCTTGGGCCTTGAAACACTCGTTTGAATTCCTCAGCAAAGGCAGAGTAGCTGGCACAGCAGGAACTATGGGCATCCCACACAGCAGTAGCCCAGGCCAGGGCTTTTCCCGACAGCAGGGTGATGATATAAGCGATCTTAGACCGGTCGGTGGGAAACGACGAGGGTTGTAGCTCAAAGGAGAGAGAACATTGGGTGAGAAACCCTTTACAAGCACTTGGATCACCTGACAACCGTTCGGGAGGTGGAAGACGAGGTTAAGCCAGGGGGTTAACTGCCATGGGTACGTGAATCTGAGGTACTGGGACGGGAACTGTTGCCGGGGTAAGACGATCAGATATTTGCTTAATGGAAGTCAGCATCTCCGACAGAAGATGAGAATGTCTAGCCATTAAGGCCTCTTGCTGAACCAGGGCGGCTTCGTGGCGTTGGACAGTCTCCTGGTGGTGGGACAGCATGGCAAAAAAGTCCTGGGAACTGGCTGCCTCTGGGTTCATTTTTGGCTCTGTGTTTCTGTCAGGACCCGGTTACGCACCTGGGTCTCCGGAGTGAGAAACAGTCACTTAACTTCTTGAAACTCCCCATCCCGGATCCGGGATCGTGACTAAAGCCTCAGGCTCATTAGCATAACGCAACGTTAACGATTTCTGAAAATCGCAAATAAAATTAAAATAATGCGTTTGCTCTCAAGCTTAGCCTTTTCTTAACAACACTGTCATCTCAGATTTTCAAAATATGCTTTTGAACCGTAGAAATTGACTAATTTGTGTAAGAGTATGCAAAGCTAGCATAGCATTTTGTGTAGCATGTAGCACGCAACATTTTCACAAAAGCCAGATAACCAAATAAATAAAATCATTTACCTTTGAAGAGCTTCTGATGTTTTCAATGAGGAGACTCTCAGTCACATACCAAATGCGCAGTGTTTCCTGAAAGCGTCTGTGTGTAGGAGAAATCGTTCCGTTTTCTACATTGCGCCTGGCTACTGAAACGAACCGAAAATGCAGTCACCTACAACGTAAAACTTTTTCCGGATTAACTACATAATATCGACCGAAACATGGCAAACGTTGTTTGGAATCAGTCCTCAAGGTGTTTTTTCACATATCTCTTCATTGACATGCAGTTCGTGGAAGCTTGCTTTACTCTCTGTATCGCATGGAAAAATACTGGCAGGTGACTTTTGCGCACCAATTTCGGCGCAGGACACCGGGCGGACACGTGGTAAATGTGGTCTCTTATGGTCAATCTTCCAATGATCTGCCTACAAATACGTCACAATGCTGCAGACACCTTGGGGAAACGACAGAAAGGGTTGATTCATTCCTCTTGCGTTCACAGCCATATAAGGAGATCATGAAAAACAGAGCCTCAAAAATCCTTGTCATTTCCTGGATGCCATCTCATCTTGGTTTTGCCTGAAGCTCACGTTAAAGGGCACGCACAGAGAAGATCTTTGTATTTCTGGACACGTCAGAGTGTTTTCTTTCGAACAGTAGCAATTATATGCATAGTCGAGCATCTTTTTGTGACAAAATATCTTGTTTAAAACGGGAACGTTTTTCATCCAAAAATGAAATTGCGCCCCTAGAGTTTCAACAGGTTAACCAACTGAGCCACGAATAGTCAGCAGAACCCAGAAGATGAGGCAGACACAGCAGTACTTAAGACGGTGTATTTAATAAAGTAAAAAGGAGAAGTCCTTAAATACAAAAATGGCAAATCCAAAAGGTGGTAGGAATAGCACAAAAAAGCCTCAAGAGACACTCAAAAACAAAAACAGAATTCCACAAGAGCATCCACCGGAATCGACAGGAAAACACAGAACACTAGGGCTGGGTGCTAACATACAAACACAGAGCACAGAAATGAGGGAAACTAAGGGTTTAAATACAATCAGGGAAAACGAGGTACAGGTGCAAATAATAATGGGGAACAAGGGAAAAAACATAAGGTCAAAAAGCACAATGGGGGCATCTAGTGACCAAAACCCGGAACAACCCTGGCCAAATCCTGACAGGCACTGTATGTACTGCAATGTTTTTTACCGTGTGCAACGCTCCCAAGCTCTGCTTCGTCAACAAAACAATAACAATAATTTTGTCTTTATTTAGTATGGTCATGGCGTGAGTTGGGGTGGGCAGTCTATGTGTGTTTTTCTATGTTGGGGTTTTGAGTTCAGCCTAGTATGGTTCTCAATCAGAGGCCGGTGTCGTTAGTTGTCTCTGATTGAGAATCATACTTAGGTAGCCTGGGTTTCACTTTTGAGTGGTGGGTGTTTGTTTCCGTGTGAGTGTTTGTTGCCACACGGTACCGTTTCGGTTTCGTTTGTTTTCACGTTTATTGTTTTGTAGTGTTTATGTCTGTAAATAAACGTTATGGACACTTACCACGCTGCGCATTGGTCCTCCGATCCTTCTCGCTACTCCTCCTCAGAAGAGTAGGAGGAATGCTGTTACATTTCCCCTATTATGCCTGAAGGTGAGAAGAGTGACCAGGGTTGTTAATCTATGCAGAGTTTCTCTCTCTCTGTCTAAGCAGTGAAAGGAACGAATGCATTTTAAAAAACCCACTGAAACTCATACATATCCACATATCCACACAAACACAGTACTGTAAGAGAAGCATACTGCAGGAACATATCCATTATTGGAGGGAGACAGTGAGACTCTGTAAACCACTAACTGGCTGGCCTATGTATTCCAACACAGAGGTTAACAGGGCAGACTGGATGGGAATAGCAGAGAAATGACCATCACCTGTGAATGTGCTTAAACACTCCAAAACATTTATAGCAGGTCAAGTCAGTTTACAGGGTAGGCCATTGTGTTGAGAAGGACGAGATCTATTACTTCAATATAACCTCCAATACATGTTTACATATTGTTACATACACCATAATCACGGTGTTATAACACATTCTCTGCTGGGTTATGTATATCCATGTCTATGCTCGAGTTGCTGGTCCGTACCCCATTGGGATGCACACTTAGCAAGGTAAACAGCGATTCAGTCATCTGAATTAGGTAATCCAGGAGTGGCCTCTCTCCCCCCCTCTAACCCTCTCTACCCCTCCTCTCCTTCTTTAACCCCCCCCCCCCAACACCTCCTCCCCTAGCCCGAAGCAGTGGTCTGGATGTGAGAACTGCCACGGTTCTTTATGTTAATCTGAACCTCCACTGGCAAAACAGCAGTCTGAATAGGAACCACATGTCCATAGTGGAGTAGATGGACACAGGCTCCCCTTTATACTGTAGAGCTATGCTCTGAGGGACTGTGAATAACGGTGGTAGGCTGAGGTAGGCCCTGGTTAAACTCTTGAGTAGGATCCTTGTTAGATCTCAACCTTAGATTTAAACTTAGATAGGATATTGTTAAGGATACTGAAGAAATTGTGTGCTTGCGTGTGTTCCCGCTTGCGTGTGTGTTACTTCTCAGCAAGTAGGTATTTTTCTCCTCTCCCTCTACCCATGGCATCGAATGAGCCTTACCGAAGACAGAGGAAAGTAGCAGCGACTTCATTTAATCATTAGAATACAGTAGTACTCAGAGCATCAACATCCATAAATACATCCAAAAATACAGCCAACATGAGACGGCCAGAGACTTAATGCTTTCATTCGACAGTTTTAACTAAGTCGACTAACTCTCATAGACGATACGTTTAAATTTAATACAAGCGGTTTTGTGTGTGTGGATAGTTTGTGTTTGTATTTACCTGTTAGTGTGTGTGTGTGTGTGTGTGTGTGTGTGTGTGTGTGTGTGTGTGTGTGTGTGTGTGTGTGTGTGTGTGTGTGTGTGTGTGTGTGTGTGTGTGTGTGTGTGTGTGTGTGTGTGCGTGCGTGTGCGTGTGTGTGCGTGTGTGTGCGTGTGTGTGCGCGTGTGTGTGCCTGTGTGTGTGCGTCTCACTGTGAGTAGTTTATGTACAGGCTTTTAGGAGTGATTGTGCCGGACGTTTCGATTTGAGGGCAGCCTGTCTGTTCCCCACATCATTGTCTACACACCTTACATTCCCACATGTGTTATACTAATTAAATCTATAGATTAGTTTAATTGTATGGTCTAGTGCTTGGGCTGGGGGGTATCCACATTGCACACGCTGCAAAGTCAGACTCACTCTCTGTAATTGAAAGGTTTCCCTGGAAGGTTTCCAGGCTCTAATGTGTTTGGTATTTGCAACTCAGAGCTGTTTGCCTCTATTTCTCTCTCACTTCCTCTACATTAGCCTTCCTCTCTGATTCATTATGGCCATCAGTCTTCTAAAGCCTTCTAATCTATTACTCTGAATGCAGAACTATTGAGCATTAGAGGCGAATGTTTTCCAAATGCTGATTAGAATCGCTATGTGTTCCTGAAAACAGAGAAAGAGAGATTGCTGGGTATGGTGTTTC
This sequence comes from Oncorhynchus masou masou, assembly GCF_036934945.1. Lineage (NCBI taxonomy): Eukaryota > Metazoa > Chordata > Actinopteri > Salmoniformes > Salmonidae > Oncorhynchus > Oncorhynchus masou. The sequence goes on along the minus strand of NC_088240.1, from coordinate 22,171,214 downwards.
ATTGTGTGTCTAATTGGAAAAGTATAATAAAGTGATTATCACACATAATGGGAGTACACACTCGTCAGTTTTGTTTGATCTGATTTGCTTGATTTAATTTAATTTGCGCAGCACAAAAGGTAACTAGTATGCCTGATGCACACACACACTTACATGCAGTACATGGACAGCAGTGTTGTGTTCAAGACCACCTACTAAAGCGAGACCGATTTCAGACCAAGACTGGAGCTAATGAGTCCGAGTCAAGACCAAGACCGGAGGGGGGGTGAGACTGAGTCAGAAAAATACAAGTCCAATTCAAGACCATGATTGTATTTTTTTCAAATCATCACCATAATAAGAATTCAAAATGTCCAGTATTTCTGTGTTAATATGTCAGGACAAAGAAAATAGAGCCACTCTACAAATTATTACTAACCCAAACACAGTGGGGAACAATGGGCCTTCTACACCTTCAGAGAGGGCTAAGGATTTATAAAATAATGATTATAGTAATATCATAGTAATGATGATGATTCCGGAAGAGATGGCTGCCGTTTTAAGGGCTGCTAACCAATTGTGCTTTTGTGTGTGTTTTTTCACGTTATTTGTAACTTATTTCGTACGTAATGTTTCTGCCACCGTCTCTTATGACCGAAAAGAGCTTTTGGATATCAGGACAGCGATTACTCACCATGTACTGGACAAAGATTTTTTATTTTACGAGTAAGAGGCAGAGGATTTACTACAGACACCCAACAAGGCCCAAATCCCAGTCATTCGCATAAAGAAGAGACAGAGATATCGGGGACGTAGGTTGGGGTGCCTTGTTGGGGTAGGTAGGTTGGGGTGCCGATCACGAATATCCTACCAACGGGACATTAAAAACTGTAATATCTCTAATATCTATTTCACTGAGTTGTGGCTGAACGACGACATAGATAACATACAGCTGGCGGGGTTTTTGGTCCATTGGCAAGATAGAACAGCCGCCTCTGGTAAGACAAGGGGGAGTTGGTCTGTGTCTATTTGTAAATAACAGCTGGTGCACAAATTTGAATATTAAGGAAGTCTCAAGGTTTTGCTCGCCTAAAGTAGACTATCTCATGACAAGGTGTACACCACACTATTTACCAAGAGAGTTTCATCTATGTTTTTCGTAGCTGTTTATTTACCACCACTAACCGATGCTGGCACTAAGACGGCACTCAACGAGCTGCTGTTTAATGCCATAAACAAACAAGAAAATGCTCATCCAGAGGTGGCGTGCCTCGTGGCTGAGGACTTCAATGCACGGAAACATACATCTGTTTTACCTCATTTCTACCAGCATGTTAAATGAGCAACCAGAGGGAAAAAACTCTAGACCACCGTTTCAGTATGATATGTTGGATAAAGGAATAAAGACAGACACCAATGTGCATCATACAAATCCCTACACGCGGAGTCCGGGGAACAGTCTGGCTAGTCGATTACCTATCAACTAAACTCTGTAACATCATCCTTTTCAATAGAAAGTGCAAACATAATGGTATAACATTAAGTTCTTAACAGTCAAGTCAGAACAATTGAAAAAGCATGACATTTTCTTTTTACTTCAGTTGTCATCTTCCTTTTATATATATATATATATAAATAAACAGAGGACAAGTTAACACAGTTTCTTGCTTACAGAGTAAGCCTGTTCAGTGGCTTGCACAGCCGACCCACTCGTGAGTATGTATTGGCTTTGACGGGTAGGATTAGGGCCATGAGCTGGAGAGCTTGGGGTAGAAGCCTCACCTTCAGTTGGCTCATGTCTCAATTCTGCGCCCCTTACCCTTAGGCCTGGACTGTGATCCAGCTCATCTAGGTGAGTTTATGGCGTGTTCTGGTTTGTCTGCTCTCCTACGCGCAGATCCACCCGATTGCGACGATAGAGGGAGCCACCAACATCCACCAGGTAAGAACGTGGTACAACTCTCTGCAGGCATGTGCCCAGCCTCCAAAGTCCTGTGTGGTCTCCCGGCAGCGGTTTCATCCTTATCGTTTCACCCACATCCAGCTCTGGTAGGTCTCGAGCAGACCGGTCGTAGAAGCCGTTAGCGAGATGCTTTCTGTGACACAGTTTTTCCGTGACGCCAACCATGACACAGGGCTCAAGTAGCTTGTTAGCTACGGTGATGGTAGTCTTCAGACGTCTGGACAGAAGGCGTTGTGTTAGGCTGCTGTCCATGTTTTCGGTAGGTGTGTTCCTCCACTGTAAGATCACTTTCCATGGATCGTAGCTGTCACGCCCTGCTTAACAGGTTTTTTGCAATCTTGACAGCTGACTCTGCCTTGTCATTTGCTTTTGGGTGTCTTGGAGAGGAGGTCACGTGGTCAAAATCCCATTCTGAGGCGAAATGCTTGAACTGTGCAATGAATTGTGGGCCATTGTCCGTGATTACCTTGTCAGGCTGACCTTGCCTTGCAAACTGTGCCTTGCAGAGCTTCATGACCGTCTCTGCAGACGGTCAGGGAGCAGTTCAATTTCCCAAAAGTCAGAGTAGTGATCAACAATGAGAAGATAGTCCTTTTATCTGTGGCTGAATAAGTCCATGCTCACAATTTGCCAGGCCCTTGTGGGCAGTTCATGTGACATCATGGTTTCCTTTTGCTGTTCATGAGCGTACTCGTTGCATGTGGTACAGCTGCTGACAAAGTCCTTCATTTCTGCTTGCATGTTTGGCCAGTATAATGTTTCACGAGCCTGGCGGTAGCATGCGCCACCTCCAACGTGACTGGAGTGTATGCGGGTAAGCATCTCTGGACGTAGTGATTTGGGAATAATGACCTTCTGACCTCTGAACAAGATTCTCAATCAGAGGCTGGTGATCTGGGCTCTGATCTGGTGATCTGTGATGTTTAAGTAGTCTGCCTGATTGATCTGTTGAACATCGTGTTGTTCCTGCTGTAGCGAACAGATGGCCTGCCGCTGATAGACAGTGCCTCTGCCTGTACATTGTGCTGTTGCCCTGCTCAGCTTGTAAATGACCTTCAGGCTGTAGTTTTGCAGAGTCAGGAGTATGCTTTGAAGCCTCTTGGGCGCATTGAGGAGAGGTTTACTGAATATGGCAATGAGTGGTATGTGGTCAGTTTCAGCGGTGACCAGCTCTCGACCGTGTAAGTAGTGATGGAATCGCTGGCAGGAGAAGACGATGCTGAGGCACTCTTTCTCAATTTGTGTTTAGTTTTGTTCGGTGGGGGTGGGCACTCTGGAGGCAAACGCAACGGGCTGGCCTTACTGCAAAAGGCAGCATCCAAGTCCCCTTGGCTGAAGTCGCTCTGGATTGTGACAGGCTTCGTGACGTTGTAGTAGCGCAACACTGGCATGGATAAAGCCAGAGATTTCATCTCCTGCACTGCGGCCTCGTGCTTGGGTAGCCAGTGCCATGGTGTGTCTTTGTCCAGAAACCAGTGGAGAGGCTCACAGACCGCTGATAGGTGTGGCATGAACTTTGCAAGATAGTTTGCAAAGCCGATGAGACGCTGTACTCCTTTTGCATCAGACGGGTTTGGCATGTCTAGGATCGCTCTGACCTTGTCTGGGTCCAGCTTCAGGCTTTTGGCTGAGAGAATGTGGCAATGGAAGTGGACGTCTTTCACCTTGAACTGCAGCTTCTTCAGGCCAAGACGAAGCTTAACTGATCGGCAGCGCTCCATCAGTGCCAAGAGCTTCACATCGTGGTCGCGTTCTGCTTCTTTGTCTGTGTCACCACAGCTTACAATCATGACATCATCAGCGATGGGTTCAATGCCCCTGTGCCCAGCCAGTAACCCATGCTGCTTGCGTTGGTATACCTCAGGCGACACTGAGACACCAAACGGGAGCTTGAGCCAGCGTTTCTGACCCCAGGGGGTCCAGAAGGTAGTCATGACGCGGCTTTCTTCATCCGGCTTGCATTGAAGGAATGCATCTCGGGCATCCACCAAGGTGAAACTCCTGGCCCTGGGAAGCTTGTAGAGGACATCCTTTAGTGTCGGCATGATGTAGTGGGATCATTTCAGTGCTTGGTTCAGATGCTTTGGGTCGATGCTTCTCAGGTTTTTTCACTATGACCATATTGCTGATCCAGTCAGTTGGTTCAGTCACAGATGTCATGTGGCCATCGGCCTCATACTTGTCCAGGTGTGCCTTCACAGCCACTTTCATTGCAATGGGCATATTGCGAGGAGCACACTGGACTGGAGTGACGCTCTCATCCAATTGAAAGTGTACCTCCCCAGGCATTGATTCAACGGGCTTGTTGAATATATCATCATATCTGCTGAGTAGTTGTTCTTTGGAAAGAGGTCCATGCTGGACATGCTCCACAATGTGCAGGTCATTTGGTACAGTGAACTGCATCAGTCCCAGGCATTCGCACGTATAGCCTGAGAGGAGAGGATGTTGACTGGTTTTCACAATCTCAAACTCCAGCTTGTGTTTGCGTCACTGAATAACACATTCGGTCTTAAAGGAGCCCATAGAGCTCATTAGCTCTCCTGAGTACAGCTTTAGTCTAGTATCGCTGGGAAATAGATGTGTGTCAGGTGCCAGATTGATTTTGTCTTTGTAGCTCATTATGTTGCATGTAGCACCGGAATCCAGTTGACATTGTTGTTGCTTGTTGTGTAATCGTAGTGTCACAAACCATTTCTTCCCTCTTGAGTGTACAGCCCCAATGGATTCATGCATGTAAATGTCACTTTCACTGTTCAGCTCTGAACATTGACTGACATCATCAACGCAGTGAATCTTGCCTTCACTCACCCTTCCTTTGCTTTTGAGACACACTTTTACAAAGTGATTATTAGTTCCACACGCTCTGCATGGTTTTCCGTGGGCAGGGCAGTGCTCTTTGCCGCGTGTGCGTGCATTCCCATCAGTATTTACATGCTATGTGCTCTCTGTGTTCACCGTTCTCTCTCAAACGGGTTACAAAGTTGTGTATGAACTCAGACCTCTTCCTGTTTGCAGCTTCCGAAAACGAACCGCTCGTAAATGACGTTTCTGGCGGGTTTGAAGTAATTCTCCAATGCATCCAATATATGCTTAGCATCACACTGTTGTCGTGCTGTTGTCGTGCTGAGATTGTGCCGGTAGATATGCCTGCATTTGCTGCCCATTAAACTCCTCAGAGTTGCCGCTTGTACCTCGTTGGGTTTCTCATGTAGACTGGTCTCCAGCGCATAGTCCTCGAATTCATCCCTGAAGTTGTCCCAATTAGTATTCAAGTCCCCTGTGAGAACCATGGGATTTGGTGGGGGAATGTTTGCTGCCATAGCGATGGAATAGGAGATTGCCTTCAGTCATCGAGGTAGGTAGTGATGCTAGCTTGCCAGCTAACGACGAGCTGATCAGTGTTATGACTAGGAGTAGGAAATGGCGTGTGTTCGCTTGCTTACAAGCAAAAACTATAGCAGGAATTACCAGGAAATCGTCGATAAGGAAGTGGTCAGATGACGCAGATGCAGAGCTACAAGACGGTTTTGCTAGTACAGACTGGAATATGTTCCGGGATTCTTCCAATCGCATTGAGGAGTACACCACATCAATCACTGGCTTCATCACTAAGTGCTGTCACGCCTTGGTCATAGTATTTTGTGTTTTAGTTAATTAGTTGGTCAGGCCAGGGTGTGACATGGGTTTATGTTATTGTGTTGTCGTATTGGGGTTTTTGTAGGCATTGGGATTGTGGTTGATTAGAGCTGTGTTTAGTTTAGGTTTGGCTGCCTGAGGCGGTTCTCAATCAGAGTCAGGTGATTCTTGTTGTCTCTGATGGGGAACCATATTTAGGTAGCCTGGGTTTCACTATGTATTTCGTGGGTGATTGTTCCTGTCTCTGTGTAGTTTCACCAGATAGGCTGTAATTAGGTTTCACGTACCGTTTTGTTGTTTTGTATTTATTAGTTATTTCTTGTATAGTTCCGTTTTTTCTTCATTATTAAACATGAGTAACCAACACGCTGCATTTCGGTCCGACTCTCATTCAACAAACGAAGAACGCCGTTACAAGTGCATTGACGATGTTGTCCCCACACTGACAGTACGTACATACCCAATCAGAAGCCATGGATTACAGGCAACATCCGCACTGAGCTAAAGGGTAGAGCTGCCACGTTCAATGCGTAATCCCGCTATGCCCTCCTGACAAACCATCAAACAGGCAAAGCGCCAATACAGGGCTAAGATTGAATTGTACTACACTGGCTCCGAAGCTCGTCTTATATGGCAGGGCTTGCAAACTATTACAGACTACAAAGGGAAGCACAGCCGTGAGCTGCCCAGTGACACAAGCCTACCAGACGAGCTAAATCACTTCTATGCTCGCTTCCATAAATTGCTTTGAAAGGCAGGTAATGGCTCACATTAACACCATTATCCCAGAAACCCTAGACCCACTCATATTTGCATACCGCCCAAAAAGATCCACAGATGATGCAATCTCTAGTGCACTCCACACTGCCCTAACCCACCTGGACAAATAGAACACCTACGTGAGAATGCTATTCATTGACTGCAGCTCAGCTTTCATCACCATAGTACACTCAAAGCTCATCACAAAGCTAAGGATCCTGGAACTAAACACCTCCCTCTGCAACTGGATCCTGGACTTCCTGACGGGCCACCCCCAGGTGGCGAGCCCAGGTAGCAAAACATCCGCCTTGCTGATCCTCAACACTAGAGCCCCTCAGGGGTGCGTTTTCAGTCCCCACCTGTGCTCGCTGTTTTCCCATGACTGCGTGGCCAGACACAACTGTGGTAGGCCTGATCACCGACAATGATGAGGCAGCCTATAGGGAGGTGCCAGAATAAAAACCTATCCCTGAACATAATCAAGACAAAGGAGAGGATTGTGGGCTACAGGAAAAGGAGGACCGAGCACGCCCCCATTCTCATCGACATTGCTGTAGTGGAGCAGGTTGATAGCTTCAAGTTCCTTGGTGTCCACTTCCCATCCTCTTTTTTACGCTGCTGCTGTTCTCTGTTCATCATAAGTTTATCATAAATACATAGTCAAATTCATTCATGTAAATACTACCTCTATTAGCCCAACTAACCGGTGACCCTGCAAATTGGCAACCTGGACTATCTCCATTGTGCCCCACCACCCGCCAACCCCTCTTTTACGCTACTGCTACTCTCTGTTCATCATAATCTCAGCAAAAAAATAAACGTCCTCTCACTGTCAACTGCGTTCATTTTCAGCAAACTTAACATGTGTAAAATTTGTATGAACATAACAAGATTCAACTACTGAGACATAAACTGAACAAGTTCCACAGACATGTGACTGACATAAATGGAATAATGTGTCCCTGAACAAAGGGGGGGTCAAAATAAAAAGTAATAGTCAATATCTGGTGTTGCCACCAGCTGTATTAAGTACTGCAGGGAATCTCCTCCTCATGGACTGCACCAGATTTGCCAGTTCTTGCTGTGAGATGTTACCCTACTCTTACACCAAGGCACCTGCAAGTTCCTGGACATTTCTGGGGGGAGTGGCCCTAGCCCTCACCCTCCAATCCAACAGGTCCCAGACGTGCTCAATGGGATTGAGATCCGGGCTCTTCGCTGGCCATTGCAGAACACTGACATTCCTGTCTTGCAGGAAATCACGCACAGAACGAGCAGTATGGCTGGTGGCATTGTCGTGCTGGAGGTTCATGTCAGGATGAGCCTGCAGGAAGGGTACCACATGAGGGAGGAGGCTGTCTTCCCTGTAACACACAGTGTTGAGATTGCCTGCAATAACAACAAGCTCAGTCCGATGATGCTGTGACACACCGCCCACACCGCCCCTTAAAACAGGCCTACAAGCCCCCAGTCCAGCCTCTCTCGGCCTATTGCGGACAGTCTGAGCACTGATGGAGGGATTATGCGTTCCTGGTGTAACTTGGGCAGTTGTTGTTGCCATCCTATACCTGTCCCGCAGGTGTGATGTTTGGATGGTACCGATTCTGTGCAGGTGTTGTTACACGTGGTCTGCCACTGCGAGGACAATCAGCTCTCCGTTTTGTCTCCCTGTAGCTCTGTCTTAGGCGTCTCACAGTACAGACATTGCAATTTATTGCCCTGGCCACATCTGCAGTCCTCATGTCTCCTTGGAGCATGCCTAAGTCACGTTCACGCAGATGAGCAGGGTTCCTGGGCATCTTTCTTTTGGTGTTTTTCAGAGTCAGTAGAAAGGCCTCTTTATTGTCCAAATTTTTCATAATTGTGACCTTAATTGCCTACTGTTAGTAAGCTGTTAGTGTCTTAATGACCGTTCCACAGGTGCATGCTCATTCATTGTTTATGGTTCAAGCATGGAAAACAGTGTTTAAACCATTTACAATGAAGATCTGTGAAGTTATATGGATTTTTATGAACTTTCTTTGAAAGACAGGGTCCTGAAAAAGGGACGTTTCTTTTTTTGCTGAGTTTATATGCATAGTCACCTTAACCATACCTACATGTAATTACAACCTCAATTAGCCCGACTAACCGGTGCCTGTATGTAGCCTCACTACTTGTATAGCCTCGCTACTGTTATTTTTCACTGTCTTTTTACTGTTGTTTTTATTTCTTCTATTCTATTTCTATCTATTGTTCATCTAATACCTATTTTTTATTTAAAAAGTGCACTGTTGGTTAGTAAGCATTTCACTGTAAGGTCTACAGTGTTGTATTCGACGCATGTGACAAGTAAACTTTGATTTGATTTGAAAATAACACTGTTGCATTTAAAGTGTAACTCACAGCATTTTAGCAACATGACATTTTATTAAAATCGGTTCGTATACACCCCCAGGAAGAGTATGACACTTTTAAAAATAAATTCTGACAAGTGACCATTTACATATGGTCATTTTCACGGTTTCATAAATTCTTAGAATGTTTGGGAATTACGTATACTAAGGGAAGTTGGGAAGTGCATTTGGACAATTAATAGACACCGCAGTAAATTAAACCGAATGAAAACATCTGTCTTGTCCAGGACTGGAGTCTACACAGACGTGTGCTGTAGCCAATCAGAGCAGTAGGCCTTCATACAAACAAGCCATTTGCCATCATTCACTTTGAACTGGACTGTGGACTGTAAACACCACAGAAGTCCTTATAAATTTGGGAACTTTACATTCCTATTGATCAAACAACCATTGACGGGTAGGTTTTCTCTCCCTTAGTTATGCGCATCAACAACAACAAGATCAACAACTAATGCTAGCCAGAGCAAGATTTGCTAAATCTTACGAAGGAACATTAGATAAACCCTCTCAAACTTGTTCAGCTAGTTGGCTATGACAATTGCACTGATAAATGATGGGGAACTGTAGCCTCCTCGCCCTTCTGTAGCTTGCCTGCCAATGGACGCTTGACCCAACCAAGCACCGAAGCTTACTGGCTAAAGTTGGCTAGCTTGCTGGCTAGCTATTTCCAGACACAAATGAGAGAACACCTCACTCGGAAAATGTTATTTGCCGTAGCAGAGCTGGTTAGGCTTTTTACATGTTATCTAGAGCATTCTTGACCCACTACTACTTTGTTTGCCTATGTTTACTGACACCAATCATATTTAGCGTGTGTTGCAGATTCGTAAGTTCATCAGTTGTTCTGTGCTCTGGCACACTCAGACAAGAGTGCTCTGAAATCAGAGTAGATAGCCAGAGCGAATTTGCTAACACAAGGGATATACTAACTGGATAACAGTCGTTCAAGTTCTTGCTAGCTAGCAAAATGACATCTGCATCTCTAGCTGTATTGATGTAATGTTAGGCTCTGTGTTTTTAGCTTGCCACATAAATAGATGTGCTAGCTTATTAGCCACATTATGACTGATTTGTGATTATTGCCCTTGCTAGTTTGATTGTATTTACATTCCCAGCCTTAGTTACATTTGTCAGTTTTTGTCCAGTCATTGAAACTGAAACAGTGCATCCCGAATGAAGGCACCAAACAATATACCAGGTTGCTATGATTTACAACCTGATAGCAATTTGTTTTGGACTACCTGTCACGAACCTCGCCGAGGATGGTGCCTCTTCCTGTTCGGGCGGGGCTCGGCGGTCGTCGTCGCCGGGCCTATTAGCTGCCATCGATTTCCTTTCCGTTTGTTTTGGTTATTGGGTAATTGGGTACACCTGTTTTGTATTAGGGTTTGTTTGTAGGTTATTTAAGGGCACTAGGCCCGCTGGGTATTTGTGCGGGCTTGTTTTTTGTTACTCTGTGTTGGATGGTGTTATTTTGTTCATATCCTTATTCGCCGGACTATTTCTGTCCTATTGTTTGGACTGGCAACTTATATACGCCCTGTGTGTTGGTGTAACCGTTTTTGTTGCGCTGGGGAATAAATTTGACAAAACGACTGAACCCTGCTCTCTGCGCCTGATTCCACCCACCACTCCTAGTTATCGTAACAGAAGCCCGCACCACCAGAAAAATGGAGTCAGGAGGAGCGCGTCCATCACCACACAGCTGTCCTCCATCGGATCGGTACAGCGATGGACCAGATGATGGAGAGGATGGAGCGATGGGAGAGGAGTGGTCTACCGACGTCTACCCCAGCTCCCCAACTGCCGACACCACCTACTCTACCTACGTCGTCCTCTGTGTCCAGCGCACTGCGTCTCTCCCCCCCGAGGGAGTACGATGGAGCGGCGGCTGGGTGCCAGGGATTTTTGCTCCAGCTGGAGCTCTACCTGGCTACCGTGCGTCCGACTCCCTCGGGTGAGGAGAGTGTGAGCCTCCTCGTCTCCTGTCTAACGGGCAGGGCCCTGGACTGGGCTAACGCGGTCTGGAACAGTCCGGACTCGGCTCGGGACAATTACCTGGAGTTCACCCGCCGTTTCCGAGCTGTGTTCGACCACCCACCAGAGGGTAAAGCAGCGGGTGAGCGACTGTTCCACCTCAGACAGGAGACGAGGAGCGCGCAGGACTTCACTTTGGAGTTCAGGACCCTAGCTGCTGGTTCTGGGTGGAATGACAGGGCCCAGATGGACCATTACCGGTGTAGACTCCGGGAAGACGTCCGCCGGGAGCTAGCTTGCAGGGACACAACTCTCTCCCTGGATGAACTAATAGACATGTCTATTCGATTGGACAACCTGCTAGCTGCCCGCGGGCGTTCAGAAGGGGTCCTGTTAATTCCACCTTCCAGCTCTCCCACTCCCACTCCGATGGAGTTGGGAGGAGCTGCATCTAGGGGGATCAGAGGAGGGGGCTCCTCCTGCTCCTATTGCGGACGGAGAGGACACACTTCGGACCGGTGCTGGAGGAGTTCCTCTGGGAGTCGAGATGGTCGGCGTAACACTCCTCAGCCACCCCAGGTGAGTAAGCACCAAACTCACCCAGATCTCCTTGTTGGTCACATGTTTTTGTTAATTTTTCCCCCTGCGTTTTCCCCTCTCTTCAGCATAAGGCGCTAGTCGATTCAGGCGCAGCTGGGAGTTTTATGGATCGCGGACTCGCCCGTAAATTGGGTATTCCGTTAGTGCAGATAGACCCACCTGTCCCCGTGCACTCCTTAGATAGCCGACCGTTAGGGTCAGGGCTGGTCAGGGAGGCCACGATTCCGCTGGACATGGTAACGCAGGGGAATCATAGGGAGAGGATCAGTTTCTATCTTATTGATACTCCTGGGTTTCCAGTGGTGTTGGGGGTTCCCTGGCTGGCTATTCACAATCCCCTTATTTCCTGGAAACAGGGGGCTCTTAAGGGGTGGTCAGACGAGTGTTCAGATAGGTGTATAGGAGTTTCCATCGGTGCCACGACGGTGGAGAGTCCAGACCAGGTTTCCACCGTGCGCATTCCCCCAGAATATGCCGATTTGGCTATCGCTTTTAGTAAGAAGAAAGCGACCAAATTACCATCGATGGTGGGATTGCATGATAAACCTCCTGGAGAACGCTGCACTTCCCCGGAGTCACGTGTACCCACTGTCACAGGAGGAGACGCTGGCTATGGAAACATATGTCACGGAAGCTCTGAGACAGGGGTACATTCGGCCCTCCATGTCACCCGTCTCCTCGAGTTTCTTTTTTGTGAGGAAAAAGGAGGGAGGTCTGCGTCCGTGCATTGATTATCGAGGTCTCAATTCGATCACAGTGGGCTTTAGTTATCCGCTACCTCTCATCGCTACGGCGGTGGAATCATTCCACGGAGCGCGTTTCTTCACAAAACTGGACCTCAGGAGCGCGTATAATCTGGTGCGTATTCGGGGAGGAGACGAGTGGAAAACAGTGTTTAGTACCTCAGGCCACTATGAGTACCTCGTCATGCAGTATGGGTTGAAGAATGCTCCAGCTGTCTTTCAATCCTTTGTAGATGAGATTCTCAGGGACTTGCACGGGCAGGGTGTGATAGTCTATATTGATGACATCTTGATTTATTCTACCACACGCGCCAAGCATGTTTCCCTGGTGCGCAAGGTTCTTGGGCGACTGCTGGAGCATGACCTACACGTCAAAGCTGAGAAATGTGTGTTCTCCAAACCAGCCGTTTCCTTCCTGGGTTATCGCATTTCCAGTTTGGGGATGATGATGGAGTGTGACCGCGTTAACGCCGTGCGTAATTGGCCGACTCCGACCACGGTAAAGGAGGTGCAGCGGTTTTTGGGATTTGCCAATTACTACTGGAGGTTTATCCGTGGTTTTGGCCAAGTAGAGGCACCCATTACCTCACTGCTGAAGGGGGGGCCGGTGCGTCTGCGGTGGTCAGCAGAGGCTGATGGAGCTTTCAACCAGTTGAAGGCACTGTTCACTGGGGCTCCCGTGTTGGCGCATCCGGACCCTTCGTTAGCATTCATAGTGGAGGTGGATGCGTCCGAGGCTGGGGTTGGAGCCGTGCTGTCTCAGCGCTCGGGCACGCCACCGAAGCTCCGTCCCTGCGCTTTCTTTTCTAAGAAGCTGGGTCCGGCGGAGCGGAACTATGATGTGGGGGACCGGGAGTTACTAGCTATGGTAAAGGCCCTGAAGGTGTGGAGACACTGGCTAGAGGGGGCTAAATACCCTTTCCTCATCTGGACTGACCACCGTAATCTGGAGTATATTCGAGCAGCGAGGAGACTGAATCCGCGTCAGGCTAGGTGGGCCATGTTCTTTACACGTTTTAGATTTATGATCTCTTACAGACCAGGTTCCCTCAACACTAAGGCCGACTCGCTGTCCCGTCTTTATGACAACGAGGACCGGTCCATCGAACCCACTCCCATCCTTCCAGCCTCTCGGCTGGTGGCCCCAGTGGTATGGGAGTTGGACGTGGACATCGAGCGGGCGTTGAGGGTTGAACCTGCGCCTACACAGTGTCCGACTGGTCGAAGTTACGTACCGCTTGGTGTCCGTGATAAATTGATTCGGTGGGCTCACACACTGGCCTGCGGGTCATCCGGGGATTGATAGGACAGTGCGTGGTCTCAGTTGTACATTTCGATTGGGAAATACTCAATGGTTGTGTGTTTGGATTCTTATGATTAGGACCTACTGGCTTATTATGTCTGAGTTTATGGACTGCTTATCCTTTAACATCATGCTGTGTGTGACTGCTGTCTTTCCATCAGCCCTATACAGTGGAGCCTTGAGAAGTGGGTATACTTTAATTTTGTGCCTCTGGGCCCACCCACAAACAGTGCATGATGACAATTTCACATCACATATAGCCTACTAACCAACACTTAGGACTAAACTTTTTCAGTAGCTGGTTTGCATACCCATTGTTGCCTTAGTTAACAATTACTGGTAGATATCATAAGTTGAAACGTCTTTCCTACCCTACCGGATACCTATGTCATTCTTCTGTGTGCTGCTCCATTCCAAAACCAGTTGAGAGCTGCACACACTTGCTGTCTGCAGAGGATATTCCACTGAAACTCGGCTGTGTGTGCGGCACACATGTGAATATATTTCACGTGCTTTGCAATTGTGTAGGCTACTTTGTGCATGATTTCTCCATTGTACTACATAATTGATAAATTGTATACTCCACTACACTACTTAGTTATGCATCAGTAGGGATTAAGGAATGAGTATAAGCAATGCCCACTGAATGAAAAAGTGGATATATGGTTTATACCTGCATATACTCTCCAAGACACCACTGGACCTTTGTGTTTTACAGAAAGTGCCCTCTCCTACATGAGTGCGCTGGAATTACGGTTGCTGTCCTTTCAGAATTATGAACCTGTCCCACACTGAAGGCCTATTGGTTCTCCACTGTACAAACATGTCTAGGCTGTTATGATATTTATGTTTCAAGAAGAGTGTATATATTTGGCCTGGCGAAGCGGTTTTATGTACTGACTGAATGGAAGCTGATAATAATTAGTTTTTACTCTGCTTGTCTCAGGAAAAAAATTACTAGTCCTCACCATCCAAGACCAAGTCAAGGCCGAGTACAAATTTATTTGACACTGAGACATGGCCGAGACACTCAATATGTGGTCTCTAGACCCGACTCGTACTACAACACTTACGGACAGACACACTTTGTAAGCTTGAGAAGGTCTAGATGGTGTCCATTATGACAATGAAATTCCTTTTAATTAACAACAGTGAGACAGTTAAGAAGTTGGAATAGACCACCTAACAAGCTAAAACAGCACTACATCCAGCTCTGTGCAGCACAGGGGACAACCCCACAGCAACCTGAGAACTACAGTAGGTTTACTTAACCAGAACTATAAGCACAATGTAATTATACCATTTTCATGTGATAATACTATGTGTAGCAGTCATTCAGGCCACTATTTCCTCTGTCCTCTCACTGAAATGATTAGCAGACTGAATGACAAACAGAAGGGAGTAACTGAATACTGTTTGTTTAGCTTAAGACAGAATTCATGCACTGAGCTGGACGGGTCTTCCTGAGAAATGAGTTGGGGCTAATTGTCAGAGAAAGTGAGAGTGAGGCACAAAAGTACACACACGTAGGAACATAAACACACATGCATGCGCGCACACACACACGGACACTCTCCTCCCTGTGAGAGAGAGTATTTCCCAGAGAGGGCAGCACCACACAGTGACTACATGTGTAACCCATTTCACAGGCCTATGCCATGGGAAATACATACCTTATTCTTAGACTCCAATTTCCATAAGATTAATTCTAGGAGAAATAATAACAAAACGACCCCACTTGTTAATTGGTTCATATTTCAACATTTTAACAACTCAGAATAAGGCATCCATTTTGTGATAAAGAGAGACAGGTGTGACTTTAGGCTGGGAAGCACTGAGCACACAACCTGGTTCATAGTGAGTCTACACCTCTCTGAGTCCCACTGAAACACAGAGGGAACCCCCCGGCTGAGTCTGGACCCCAAAAACTGGGCCCCTGTGAAGCCTACACACACACACACACACACACACACACACACACACACACACACACACACACACACACACACACACACACACTCACACACACACACACACACACACACACTCACACACACACACACACACACACACACACACACACACACACACACACACACACACACACACACACACACACACACACACACACACACACACACACACACACTCACACACACACACACACACACACTCACACACACACACTCACACACACACACACACACACACACTCACACACACACACACACACACACACACACACACACACACTCACACACACACTCACACACACACACACACACACACACACACACACACACACACACACACACACACACACATTAAGGCTGGCATACCCACACACTCACACACCTGCGGAGGCCGGATCTCAGGTTCTGACAGGGTCTCAGCTTCGGGGTTTCTCTCTCATTTCCTCTGTCCTCCCTGGTCGGTGTGTGGCACACTGGGGTTTTGTCTGAGCCTGATAGCAGTCAGGGTTTTACTGTACGCCCCTGTCATTTCCACTCCTGAATACCAGCACTGGCACCCCCAGCCTTTAATTTCCACGCCAGACCACCCAATTGTGTTGAATATTCCTATGAAACTGGGTTGGTCTGGCCATGGGGTATAGGGGTAGCCATGGCTGGTGATTAATACGCTGTATGTAGGGTCTCACTGTGTGTTCCTACAGGCCTTATGGTCATTCCCAGCCAAAGCCTCCGACAAACAACAGCCAGAATTCCCATTAGAGATGCAAATCCAGTCTGTGTGGAGGAGGATGTTTTCAAGGATAGAATGAAGCTGCAGATCTTATAGGGACAGAACTCACTCCCTCCTTCTTTTCCCCCTTTCTGCTCCTTTTTTTGCCCATTCTCTCTCTTGCTCTCTTCTTTCTCGAACAACTGCCTGCCCTCCTTATGGTTCATAGATTCATTAGTGTCTTTGTGCTCCGTTTCAGTGTGTGTATTCTCTGTGTGTCGTAGCGACGCATCTCTGTAGCCTGGTTAAACGGTGGCTATTGTCTTGCCGTTTAGAGATTTCCCTCCCTGCCATCTCTTCACAATACCCTCACACCAACAACTGTGTTACTGCTGCAGCAGGCACATGCGCACACACACGGCTCACACACACGTCAGCGTCTCACAATAGTCTCATACCAACAACTGTGTTACTGTTGGACTGTATACCACAGCATTGCAGCACTAGATTGAGACGAAGCTACAGGAATTAGGAGTTACACACTCACTCACACTCTCACACACGCACACACACACACACACACAACTGAATTGTAGGATTTGCATCTCATTTTGCTACTGTGTGTGAGTGAGTGTGGGTGTTTCAGCCTATGAATACCTCTGTGTCACACAAAAAGCTGTTGTGAGGAAGAGAGGAAGGAATAGACCCAGATTTAGATGCACGGTGACAGCTTAATATACTGGATGCCTCCGCTCTCTCTCTCTGCCCTGTTCACTGAATCAATGGGAGGAGGTTCCCTTAGTTGTTCTGTAACACACAACATGCACACGCATTGCACACACACACACACACACACACACACACACACACACACACACACACACACACACACACACACACACACACACACACACACACACACACACACACACACACACATAAACTCCAGTGGAAAACCTAAAAAATGTTGGTCAAGACAGGCTTTATGTGGCTGCTGAAAGGAGGAGAGGCCTGATTAGGGGGTGAGAGAGAGTTCAATGGTTCTGTATGCTAGTAGACTGGGGTTCAATTCACCTCTAGTCAGTTCAATGGAGCTCTAAGGCAGGGGACAGGGGTGGGTTCAATGGAGCTGTAGTCATTCCAATGGCTGTGTGAGCTGGTAGACTACAGTTCAATGGCTCTATGTGTTGGAGTCTGTTTTAGGAGAAGGGTACCGGCATGTCTCTGTTCAGAGGCCTCTCAGGGGCCGTACACAGGCCACAGACCTGCAGGTCACAGGCTCATAGAAGCAGGCTCCAGCCAGGAGGAGGTGAATAGCACACAGTCCTTCATGCTGTTAAACCAATCCCCTCACTCCACCCCACCAACGACCTCCCATTCAACCAGCAGCACAGCAGCACTTTCAAATAGATGAAAACCTGAGGGGGATTTATTCTATGCATCACTGGCTGATATTCTCCTGTTTATTCACATCAGAACTGAAGACCGAGTGAGGTAAACTAATGTAAAGCAGCTGCTTGAATCTGAACTGCCTTATTAATGAAAATCATTTTCACCACTTGAGAGGTACCTTGGGATTTGCTTAGATTTCCAAGCAATCTAAACTGGACCAATAGCAAAGAGCACGTTCAGCATCTCTCAGAACATATAGCTGATTGATATGTTCCCACCCCATTATAGACAGAACGAAGGTCTATAAGTGAAGTCTATAAATGGTTGTGGGTGTAATGGTTGTTTGTAAAGGTTTAATGATATGACCCTTCCCATTTCTGGGCCTCTTGTGAAACAGGCTTGGCATAGGGAACACACACCGAAATGTGTATTCCACATTTAACCCAACCCATGTGAATAAGAGAGGTGTGGGGGGCTGCCTTACAATTTTTTTTACAATCACTTTGGCACTAATTTCAGAACCTTATGGTCATTTTTCAAAACTCTAGACACAAAACTCAAAATGGTCATCACTTGTAACACAGGCTGACCAATGTTCAAAACATTGCATTGTGCATTCATATCTTTAAAGAAACCTTGCACTTGCAGAATCATTGGTTCAAATAACTCACTTATCATGAAATACCATAGGAACATTCATTTAGATCACCCACACACAAGATACCGATAGTTTCACTGTGTAGTTGTTCATACAATCATTCAATCTTGGAGTACAACAAATGTGACACATGTTTCATTATGCTACTACACATAAATGCATCACTGTAAAAGGACTAGTAGAGAGAATACTACAGACACAGTGAAATCATTGAACAAAATATGCCATTTATTTTTTTTATAATAAAATCACAACATAGGTTTCTTTGAATCAAAGCAAAAATAATTAGCAACAAAAAACGAAAAAACATTTAAAGGTCAACTGCAGTGTTCCTCACTTGGCTTACTGTAAAACATCACTGCAGTGTTCCTCACCTGGCTTACTGTAAAACATCACTGCAGTGTTCCTCACCTGGCTTACTGTAAAACATCACTGCAGTGTTCCTCACCTGGCTTACTGTAAAACATCACTGCAGTGTTCCTCACCTGGCTTACTGTAAAACATCACTGCAGTGTTCCTCACCTGGCTTACTGTAAAAAGCAAAACAAAAGATTGATTACTGTACTTCTATATTTCCATCAACCCTGTCTTGTGGATTTGGCCACAGGTTCTCATCCACATCACAAAGGATGTTTTCATTAGCCAAACATCTTGGGAAGAATCTTCTGGCATGGCGAATCCAGGCCTGACACTGGTCTGCCGTGATGTCATTGCATGTGTCATCCATGGCCTGGAGAAGGTTGGCTTGTTCGTGAGGGCGCCTATCATATACCTTCCACCTCCATGTGGAGAAAAATCCTCAATCGGGTTAAGGAAAGAAGAGTATGGAGGTAAGTAAAGGGTGGAAATTTGTGGTTGGGCCTGAAACGATGCTTGCACCATTTGAGCATGGCGGAACCTGACATTATCCCACACAATGACATGGGTCATGCCATCAACTCTACAGACCTGATTTAGCCCATCAAGGAAGGTTACATTCTAACAGCAAATCATGTGGCTGCCTGCAACTCAATGTATAGAGTATATAGAGTAGAGAGCTTTAGATGTTGTTCGACCAAACATTAGAACAGGCAAGATGAGTAATCTAAGCCAGTTTGACCGTGGTGTAATTGTTGATGGCACACATGGTGATTCCAGCATCTCAGAAACAGCTGCCCTCCTGGGAGTTTTACGCACTACAGTCTCTAGAGTTTACAGAGAATGGTGCGACAAACAAAACACATTCAGTGAGCAGCAGTTCTGTGGGCAAAAACACCTTAAATGAGAGAGGTCAGAGGAGAATGTCCAGACTCATTCAAGCTAACAGAAAGGCCACAAATGCTCAAATAACAGCTGTTTAATACAGTGTTGTGCAGAAGGGCATCTCTTAACGTACAACACCATGAATAATTCAGGCAAAAGGGTGTCCTACCCAGTACTAGATAGGTGTACCTAATAAAGTGGCCGGTGAGTTTACAGTAATGTCAAATCTGAAAACATGGTCTGGAAAAGTGGTAGATGGGACCATAGAAACAGTGTCTAGTAAAGAATGATGATGAAATATTACAGCCATAGATAATGTAATCCAATTGGTTCATGTTCCACGGTAATTGGTGTCAATGGATCTCGTTATCCTGAAACTTTCATGATCTAAACATGTAATATTGTTTGTCAGTTTCCATAAAACTATATATTAAGAGTAATGCAACAGTTACTTATCATCTTGAGCAGTTGTATCAATTGATAGTTAGATCATTGTAATGAAATTAGTCATCTCAGATGTAATGTGTGAATTGCATTTTGAGATGGTAATACTTTGATGTTAAGTTGTGTCATTCTGAACGTGGTTTTAGTTCAATGAACAAATGATCTTAGATTTATGTGTATTGAATCCAAGCAATTGGGAAAAGTGTTAGAGTTTTGAAAAATGTGCATTTTGATCATTGGTTGTGAGTGTTGTGACGAGAGTTCTGAAAAATTACATCAAGGTTCCGAAATTAGTGCTGAAGTGATTGTAAAAAACTGTAATCAACATCATCGGAGAGCAGCTGTTGTTGGAGGTACCTGCCTTGCTCCACCTTGCTGGTGCAGGGATTCATACTGGCCCAACGCTCTCAACCACTAGGCTACCAGCCGTCTACCACCTAAGGGTCAACTTGGGAATCCCCATGGAATTCTTTTGTGTGTGTGTGTGTGTGTGTGTGTGTGTGTGTGTGTGTGTGTGTGTGTGTGTGTGTGTGTGTGTGTGTGTGTGTGTGTGTGTGTGTGTGTGTGTGTGTCTTGCTCTCCTTCCTTCCATCCCACCAGCCAATATTCAGGGTTGTTTTTTATTGTCCCACACAAATTGGTCTGGAACTCTCCAGGGGCCTATCTGAGCTCCATACAGCTCTCTGCTTTTCTTCTCTTTCATTACATTTAAAATAGGACCCGTCTCTAGAGAGAGGTAGAGAAGGAAGGGGGGAGAGAGAGCTCTGGGATTGAGCTGTGCTGGGTTAACCATTGTGCTTAGTCAGACAGTCTCTCTCCCTCTACCTCTCGCTCCTTCTCTCCGTGTGAACAGGGGATTTACATACAGTCTGGTGTTCAGGTCAGACCTGTTGTAATTCCTCATTATTAGAATAATTCCGAGCTGCAGACGCGTGGTTCTGTTTTACTATTCTCTTCTTTTCAGACATTTCTCTCCCCTTCCTTTCTTTCATTCTAGTTGAGAACAACAGGTGATCATAGACTGCTGTTCTGTCTGGCCCCACTACTCTACTCCTGAACAGTAGGACAGTGTTTTTGTGTCTGCGTATTGGTGCATCTATGTACTTTTCTGTGTCTGATGGTGGTGAAGCATTGAGGCCAGATTACTTTAATCCGCCCCTTCTGTTCAGGATCAGTCCCTGCAACTAAAAACAGAAGATTGACTGTAGTGAGAGGGAACTAAACACTGTTCCGAGGGTCAATGAGATGCCTCTCCTGGCTGCCCGCTCCCTCCTGCGGCCCTGCCGTATCCAGCAATTATGCTAATGCTAATTATGCTAGCGGGCGCTGGGTAGCCGTGTAGCCCAGGGCCAGTCCCATTCAGTCCCATTGAGATGCTTAACCCCAATCTAACGGGCCATTACTGCAACAATACTACCTCAGTGTGCAGGATAAACCCTCCACTCAACAGCAGAGACTAGGACCATACACACAATCTGCTAGTCATCAAGACATTCTGTCTCTGTCTCTTTCTCTATGTCTGTCTCCACCCTCACTCTCTGTTTCCTCATGACCCTAGAGATGTATGTGTGTTTGTCTAACTTCTACCCTATTCCCCCCTCTCTCTTTCCCCTCCCTTTCTGTACACCATGTCTCCATAGAGAGTGAGGTGTGCTGCCTATTCCCTAAGGACCAGACACCAGAGCCAGAGGTTACTACAGCAACGCTGATTCTACACCTACAAGAGCAACCACTGACATCAGAATGTTGTTGTTGAATATTAGGGCATATACAGTATACAAAACAAATGAATCTTCATACATGTTATTTCCCTCCCTGACTTAATAAAGCTGTCTGGTTGTTTTCCAGTAATATTCCTGATATAATCCGAGACCAACAGTTGATAGGGCTGCACACTGTAGGTCAGGTGTAGGTGTAGGTGAAGTGTGTTCCCTGATGACACTCTGAGACCTTTAATACATTCCTGACTGGAGATTCATTCCTGACCAGACTCTAACACGATAGAGTGACGACAGTCTTTATTTGCTACAACAACAAATACGTTGTTAATTGCTTCTTCGTATGAAGGGAACTTTCTCTCCTTTCTCTATTGAGACACCATCTGTCTTGAAACCTCCAGTTCTCAGACATGTCAGTAGCAGCCTCGTACAAAACAATCATCTCCTATCTCATCCCTGGCAGTGGAGGTTTGTTTCCCGGAGGGAATAGCAGAGTGTGTTGGACGTTGAACACACACACATAAAGGAGGAGAGGACTTGATGAAGAGGCAAAGTGTAAATCCTGTTTAGGACGGTTCAGAGTGGATGGATTGAACCCACTACCCTGACGCTCCTGGCTGTCTGACTGGTTCTTTGTGAGTAAGACACTCTGATGTGCGTGTGCGTGTGCGTGTGCGTGTGTGTGTGTGTGTGTGTGTGTGTGTGTGTGTGTGTGTGTGTGTGTGTGTGTGTGTGTGTGTGTGTGTGTGTGTGTGTCTGTGTCTGTGTCTGTGTGTGTGTCTGTGTGTGTGTGAACGTGCGTGTGCGTGTGTGTGCGTGTGTGTATGTAAACAGGATTGTTCCAGTGTGCCAGCAGGCTGAACGTGGAGCAGTGATCTGGCTTCCTACAGTGGGAACTGGAGCCTCACAATAAAGACACCATGAGTGCACACACATTCTCCCTCCCTTGCTCTCTCTCTCTCTCTCTCTCTCTCTCCTCTAACACACACACCCAAACACACACACCCCACGCTGGAACAATCCTGTTTGCTTTGTGATTGTCAGTGGAATCCCCAACCCTCTGAAGCGCACAAACACCAGCCAAGCCGCCCTTCATCTTAACCCACACACACACACGTACGCACACACACATTCTCAATCGCCCTTTTTCTGTAATACTCTTTAACACTCGCATGCACACACACTGCAAGTCACCCCCAACCGTCCTTAATCAACACCCTGAAGGCACTGAGCTGATGGTGTCAATACCAGTGGGACTGGGCCAGACTGCCTATGTTGATGGTTTTGAACGTGTGTGTGTGTGTTGTTCCACACTGCAGAGCCAGCCCAACCAGCATTACAGGGTTTAGGGTTCTTTAAGCAGGCTTTAATGATGTACCTCTCCCGCCAATAATCAACCTGGAGGACAACTCAACAACCAACCTCTACCTACCAATACTGGGTGATCTCTGTCCAGAAACAACAGTCCTGGGATCAGAATCGCTACTGATGTTGTGACCTGTTCTGCAGCTGACCTTATGCTGCTTCCTTGTGATGTGTGTGTGTGTGTGTATGTGTGTATGTGTGTATGTGTGTGTGTGTGTGCGTGCGTGCGTGCATGTTAACTGGATTGTTCCAGTGTGCCGGCAGGCTGAGCATGGAGCAGTGAGCTGGCTTCCTACAGTGGGAACTGGACTGGAGGTTCACGATAAAGACACCACAAACGCTTTCTTTCTCTTTCTCTCCCTCTCTCTCTCTCTCTCTCTCTCTCTCTCACACACACACACTTTAACTCTGGAGCAATCCTGTTTGTCAGTGGAATCCCGAGCATCTTACCCCATACACACACACACACACACACACATATCCTCAACCTCCCTTTTTATGCAATATGCTTAAACACACATGTGCACACACACACACACACACACACACACACACACACACACACACACACACACACACACACACACACACACACACACACACTGTGAGACACCACCAACTGTCCTTAATCAACACCCCAAAGGCACTGGGCTAATGGTGTTAGTTCCTACCAACTCTCACAGTCTCAGGTCAGAATTAGACGTTCATCCATGTTTCTCAAACATCATATTTCAAAGTTGTTCCAAATGTGAAATTTTGAAGTGTTTCAGGTTGAGTTTAGAAATTAACTCCAAATATGTAAGGTTAGTGTTAGGTTCAGGTATTAACTGAAATGGTTAAGGTAAGGGTTAAGGTTTGGGATAGGTCTTAAAACAAAAATACCAAAAACAACTTTTTGTCACTTGCCTTGAACTTGCAAACTGGAAACTTCCCCTTCCCCATCCACACAACAAAAGCCAAACCTACTTGAAAGTAACAGCACTAACCTTTTCTCACTGGCCACTTTCCACATCATCTCCCGACATCCTCAGACATGGATGGACGTAGAATACTGACTTGTATCCTGGGTGGCCTGGCTGGTTAATATCAGTGGGACTGGGCCAGTCTGCCTATGTTGAAGATTTTGAGCGTGTATGTGTGTGTTATTCCACCCTGCAGAGCCAGCCCAACTCAACAACCAACCTCTAACTACCAATACTGGGGGAACTCTGTCCAGAAACAACAGTCCTGGGATCAGAATCTCTACTGATGTTGTGACCTGTTCTGCAGCTGACCTTATGCTTCTTCCTTGTGATGTCTGCAGTGAAACTTCATCCAGTCTTTTCACATGTATGTAAATGTGAAGGAAATGTGAAACTCCCTAACTCTCCCCTCCGTTCTTCCCTTATTCTCTTTATGAATACTATGCTTATTTTAAAACCCACAGATTCTGATGTTTATCCAAGTTTCTCCAAATGTAAAATGTAGAAGGTAAGGGTTAATGTTTTAGACAGGGTTAAAACATGACGTTTAGACGTTCATTCTGAATGGTTCAGTTAAGGGTTAAAGTTTGGGATAAGGTTAAAACAAAAACAATTCAAATGAATATCTACCACTGGGATTGAACATGCAACCATTGGACACGGAGTCATGGGATTAAGACTACTTGATGTTAATAGTTGTCACGTTCTGACCTTAGTTCCTTTGTTTTGTCTTTGTTTTAGTATGGTTAGGGTGTGAGTTGGGGTGGGCAGTCTATGTTCTTTTTTCTACCATTTGGGATTTCCGTGTTTGGCCTGGTATGGTTCTCAATCAGAGGCAGCTGTCAATCGTTGTCCCTTATTGAGAACCATACTTAGGTAGCCTGGTTTCCCCTTTGAGTTGTGGGTGATTATATTTTCTGTTCATTGTTTTTGTAGTAACCTTTCAGGACTGTTTCGTTTCGTTCTCGTTATTTTGTTTTGTGTTCATGTTAATAAATTATCAATATGGACACTTACCACGCTGCGCATTGGTCCTCCTCTTCTTCCACCAACAACGGCCGTCACAGTAGTGCTCACTTGTGCCGCAAGTGGCCTGTTTTTGAGGCATTTCCCGACGTCCTCAGAACATGGACAGATGTCCAGTTTGGAAGTCAAACGAGCAATCTGGCTGCATCAATTACCCCACCATTGTTCCACTTGCTGCATCTTTCTCATTCTTCTCTTCAGCTGTGCACAGAAGCATACACACATATTCAGCGGAGGCAGGAGACAGCTCTGAGACAAGCTGCTGTTTGCCCGACACGAGCAGAAAACCTTCCACAAGGACAAACTACACATGCACACACACTCCGCTCCACACCTCAACTGAATTGATATTCACCCATCAAGCAACACTTCAGCAACGTGTGAACGGAGAGATGGCAGAATGGTATAAATAGAGACTGCTTTGACATGCTGCACTCTCTCTCAACATCTCTCTCTCTCGCTCAGCATCTATTTATCTCTCTCAACATCTCTCTCAATCGCTGTCTCAACATCTCTCTGTCAACATCTCTCTCTCTCTCTCTCTTACTAAATTCAATTCAATTCAATGGGCTTTATTGGCATTGGAAACATGTGTTAACATTGCCAAAGCAAGTGAGGTAGATAATATACAAGAGTGAATTAAACAATAAAAATTAACAGAGAACATTACTCTAATCTCTCTCTCTCTGCTCTGTTACTCGCTCTCTTTCTCTCGCTCGCTCGTGCATTCTCTTACTCTCTCTCACTCTCTTACTCTCTCTCTCTCTAACTCCCTTTCTTACTCTCTCTCTCTCTCTCTCTCAATTACTTTCTCTCTCTTACTCTTTCTCTCTTACTCTCTCTCTCGCTCACTCTTTTTTTACTCTATGAGCCTCCATTAGCACAGACTTCTATGACCCTCCATTAGCACAGTCCTCTATGAGCATCCATTAGCAGTCTTCTATGAGCATCCATTAGCACAGTCCTCTGTGATCATCCATTAGCAATATTCTATGAGCCTCCATTAGCACAGTCCTCTATGAGCATCCATTAGCACAGTCTTCTATGAGCATCCATTAGCACAGTCCTCTATGAGCATCCATTAGCAATATTCTATGAGCCTCCATTAGCACAGTCCTCTATGAGCATACATTAGCACAGTCCTCTATGAGCCTCCATTAGCAGTATTCTTTGAGCGTCCATTAGCACTCTCCTCTATGAGCCTTCATTAGCACAGTCCTCTATGAGCCTCCATTAGCACAGTCCTCTATGAACCTGCATTAGCAGTACTCTATGAGCCTCCATTAGCAGAACTCTATGACACTCCATTAGCACAGTCCTCTATGACACTCCATTAGCACAGTCTTCTATGAGTGTCCAATAGCACAGTCCTCTATGAGTCTCCATTAGCACAGTACTCTATGAGCCGACATTAGCACAGAACTCTATGAGCCTCAATTAGCACAGTCCTCTATGAGCCTCCATTAGCAGTATTCTATGAGCCTCCATTAGCAGTCCTCTAAGAGCTTCCATTAGCACAGTCCTCTGAGCCTCCAATATCACAGTTCTCTATGAGCCTCCATTAGAACAGTGCTCTATGAGCATCTATTAGCACAGTCCACTATGAGCGTCCATTAGCACAGTCCTCTATGAGCCTCCATTAGCACAGTCCTCTAAGAGCTTCCATTAGCACAGTCCTCTGAGCCTCCAATATCACAGTCCTCTATGAGCCTCCATTAGCAGTACTCTATGAGCCTCCATTAGCACAGTACTCTATGAGCATCTATTAGCACAGTCCTCTATGAGCATCCATTAGCACAGTCCTCTATGAGCCTCCATTAGCACAGTACTCTATGAGCATCTATTACCACAGTCCTCTATGAGCATCCATTAGCACAGTCCTCTATGAGCCTCCATTAGCACAGTCCTCTATGAGCCTCCATTAGCAGTACTCTATGAGCCTCCATTAGCACAGTCCTCTATGAGCCTCCATTAGCAGTATTCTATGAGCATCTATTAGCACAGTCCTCTATGAGCATCCATTAGCACAGTCCTCTATGAGCATCCATTAGCACAGTCCGCTATGAGCCTCCATTAGCACAGTACTCTATGAGCATCCATTAGCACAGTCCTCTATGAGCCTCCATTAGCAGTATTCTATGAGCATCTATTAGCACAGTCCTCTATGAGCCTCCATTAGCAGTACTCTATGAGCCTCCATTAGCACAGTCCTCTATGAGCCTCCATTAGCAGTATTCTATGAGCATCTATTAGCACAGTCCTCTATGAGCATCCATTAGCACAGTCCTCTATGAGCATCCATTAGCACAGTCCGCTATGAGCCTCCATTAGCACAGTACTCTATGAGCCTCCATTAGCACAGTCCTCTATGAGCCTCCATTAGCAGTATTCTATGAGCATCTATTAGCACAGTCCTCTATGAGCATCCATTAGCACAGTCCGCTATGAGCCTCCATTAGCACAGTACTCTATGAGCATCTATTAGCACAGTCCTCTATGAGCATCCATTAGCAGTACTCTATGAGCGTCCATTAGCACAGTCCTCTATGAGCCTTCATTAGCACAGTACTCTATGAGTCTCCATTAGCAGTACTCTATGAGCATCTATTAGCACAGTCCTCTATGAGCATCCATTAGCACAGTCATCTATGAGCCTCCATTAGCACAGTCCTCTATGAGCCTCCATTAGCAGTACTCTATGAGCCTCCATTAGCACAGTCCTCTATGAGCCTCCATTAGCAGTATTCTATGAGCATCTATTAGCACAGTCCTCTATGAGCATCCATTAGCACAGTCCGATATGAGCCTCCATTAGCACAGTACTCTATGAGCCTTCATTAGCACAGTACTCTATGAGTCTCCATTAGCAGTACTCTATGAGCATCTATTAGCACAGTCCTCTATGAGCATCCATTAGCACAGTCATCTATGAGCCTCCATTAGCAGTACTCTATGAGCCTCCATTAGCACAGTCCTCTATGAGCCTCCATTAGCAGTATTCTATGAGCATCTATTAGCACAGTCCTCTATGAGCATCCATTAGCACAGTCCGATATGAGCCTCCATTAGCACAGTACTCTATGAGCATCTATTAGCACAGTCCTCTATGAGCCTCCATTAGCACAGTCCTCTATGAGCCTCCATTAGCACAGTACTCTATGAGCATCTATTAGCACAGTCCTCTATGAGCCTCCATTAGCACAGTCCTCTATGAGCCTCCATTAGCAGTACTCTATGAGCCTCCATTAGCACAGTCCTCTATGAGCCTCCATTAGCAGTATTCTATGAGCATCTATTAGCACAGTCCTCTATGAGCATCCATTAGCACAGTCCGCTATGAGCCTCCATTAGCACAGTACTCTATGAGCATCTATTAGCACAGTCCTCTATGAGCCTCCATTAGCACAGTCCTCTATGAGCCTCCATTAGCAGTATTCTATGAGCATCTATTAGCACAGTCCTCTATGAGCATCCATTAGCACAGTCCTCTATGAGCCTCCATTAGCACAGTCCTCTATGAGCCTCCATTAGCAGTACTCTATGAGCCTCCATTAGCACAGTCCTCTATGAGCCTCCATTAGCAGTATTCTATGAGCATCTATTAGCACAGTCCTCTATGAGCATCCATTAGCACAGTCCGCTATGAGCCTCCATTAGCACAGTACTCTATGAGCGTCTATTAGCACAGTCCTCTATGAGCCTCCATTAGCACAGTCCTCTATGAGCCTCCATTAGCAGTACTCTATGAGCCTCCATTAGCACAGTCCTCTATGAGCATCTATTACCACAGTCCTCTATGAGCCTCCATTAGCACAGTACTCTATGAGCATCTATTAGCACAGTCCTCTATGAGCATCCATTAGCACAGTCCTCTATGAGCCTCCATTAGCACAGTCCTCTATGAGCCTCCATTAGCAGTACTCTATGAGCCTCCATTAGCACAGTCCTCTATGAGCCTCCATTAGCAGTATTCTATGAGCATCTATTAGCACAGTCCTCTATGAGCATCCATTAGCACAGTCCGCTATGAGCCTCCATTAGCACAGTACTCTATGAGCATCTATTAGCACAGTCCTCTATGAGCATCCATTAGCACAGTCCTCTATGAGCCTCCATTAGCACAGTACTCTATGAGCATCTATTAGCACAGTCCTCTATGAGCATCCATTAGCACAGTCCTCTATGAGCCTCCATTAGCAGTACTCTATGAGCCTCCATTAGCACAGTCCTCTATGAGCCTCCATTAGCAGTATTCTATGAGCATCTATTAGCACAGTCCTCTATGAGCATCCATTAGCACAGTCCGCTATGAGCCTCCATTAGCACAGTACTCTATGAGCATCTATTAGCACAGTCCTCTATGAGCCTCCATTAGCACAGTCCTCTATGAGCCTCCATTAGCAGTATTCTATGAGCATCTATTAGCACAGTCCTCTATGAGCATCCATTAGCACAGTCCTCTATGAGCCTCCATTAGCACAGTCCTCTATGAGCCTCCATTAGCAGTACTCTATGAGCCTCCATTAGCACAGTCCTCTATGAGCCTCCATTAGCAGTATTCTATGAGCATCTATTAGCACAGTCCTCTATGAGCATCCATTAGCACAGTCCGCTATGAGCCTCCATTAGCACAGTACTCTATGAGCGTCTATTAGCACAGTCCTCTATGAGCCTCCATTAGCACAGTCCTCTATGAGCCTCCATTAGCAGTACTCTATGAGCCTCCATTAGCACAGTCCTCTATGAGCATCTATTACCACAGTCCTCTATGAGCCTCCATTAGCACAGTACTCTATGAGCATCTATTAGCACAGTCCTCTATGAGCATCCATTAGCACAGTCCTCTATGAGCCTCCATTAGCACAGTCCTCTATGAGCCTCCATTAGCAGTACTCTATGAGCCTCCATTAGCACAGTCCTCTATGAGCCTCCATTAGCAGTATTCTATGAGCATCTATTAGCACAGTCCTCTATGAGCATCCATTAGCACAGTCCGCTATGAGCCTCCATTAGCACAGTACTCTATGAGCATCTATTAGCACAGTCCTCTATGAGCATCCATTAGCACAGTCCTCTATGAGCCTCCATTAGCACAGTACTCTATGAGCATCTATTAGCACAGTCCTCTATGAGCATCCATTAGCACAGTCCTCTATGAGCCTCCATTAGCAGTACTCTATGAGCCTCCATTAGCACAGTCCTCTATGAGCCTCCATTAGCAGTATTCTATGAGCATCTATTAGCACAGTCCTCTATGAGCATCCATTAGCACAGTCCGCTATGAGCCTCCATTAGCACTGTACTCTATGAGCATCTATTAGCACAGTCCTCTATGAGCATCCATTAGCACAGTCCTCAATGAGCCTCCATTAGCACAGTACTCTATGAGCATCTATTACCACAGTCCTCTATGAGCATCCATTAGCAGTACTCTATGAGCGTCCATTAGCACAGTCCTCTATGAGCCTTCATTAGCACAGTACTCTATGAGTCTCCATTAGCAGTACACTATGAGCCTCCATTAGCACAGTTCTCTATGAGCCTCCATTAGCACAGTACTCTATGAGCATCTATTAGCACAGTCCTCTATGAGCATCCATTAGCACAGTCCTCTATGAGCCTCCATTAGCACAGTGCTCTATGTGCATCTATTAGCACAGTCCTCTATGAGCATCCATTAGCACAGTCCTCTATGAGCCTCCATTAGCAGTACTCTATGAGCCTCCATTAGCACAGTACTCTATGAGCATCTATTAGCACAGTCCTCTATGAGCCTCCATTAGCAGTACTCTATGAGCCTCCATTAGCACAGTATTCTATGAGCATCTATTAGCACAGTCCTCTATGAGCATCCATTAGCACAGTCCGCTATGAGCCTCCATTAGCACAGTACTCTATGAGCATCTATTAGCACAGTCCTCTATGAGCATCCATTAGCACAGTCCTCTATGAGCCTCCATTAGCACAGTCCTCTATGAGCCTCCATTAGCACAGTACTCTATGAGCATCTATTAGCACAGTCCTCTATGAGCCTCCATTAGCACAGTCCTCTATGAGCCTCCATTAGCAGTACTCTATGAGCCTCCATTAGCACAGTCCTCTATGAGCCTCCATTAGCAGTATTCTATGAGCATCTATTAGCACAGTCCTCTATGAGCATCCATTAGCACAGTCCGCTATGAGCCTCCATTAGCACAGTACTCTATGAGCATCTATTAGCACAGTCCTCTATGAGCCTCCATTAGCACAGTCCTCTATGAGCCTCCATTAGCAGTACTCTATGAGCCTCCATTAGCACAGTCCTCTATGAGCCTCCATTAGCAGTATTCTATGAGCATCTATTAGCACAGTCCTCTATGAGCATCCATTAGCACAGTCCGCTATGAGCCTCCATTAGCACAGTACTCTATGAGCATCTATTAGCACAGTCCTCTATGAGCCTCCATTAGCACAGTCCTCTATGAGCCTCCATTAGCAGTATTCTATGAGCATCTATTAGCACAGTCCTCTATGAGCATCCATTAGCACAGTCCTCTATGAGCCTCCATTAGCACAGTCCTCTATGAGCCTCCATTAGCAGTACTCTATGAGCCTCCATTAGCACAGTCCTCTATGAGCCTCCATTAGCAGTATTCTATGAGCATCTATTAGCACAGTCCTCTATGAGCATCCATTAGCACAGTCCGCTATGAGCCTCCATTAGCACAGTACTCTATGAGCATCTATTAGCACAGTCCTCTATGAGCATCTATTACCACAGTCCTCTATGAGCCTCCATTAGCACAGTACTCTATGAGCGTCTATTAGCACAGTCCTCTATGAGCATCCATTAGCACAGTCCTCTATGAGCCTCCATTAGCACAGTCCTCTATGAGCCTCCATTAGCAGTACTCTATGAGCCTCCATTAGCACAGTCCTCTATGAGCATCTATTACCACAGTCCTCTATGAGCCTCCATTAGCACAGTACTCTATGAGCATCCATTAGCACAGTCCTCTATGAGCCTCCATTAGCACAGTCCTCTATGAGCCTCCATTAGCAGTACTCTATGAGCCTCCATTAGCACAGTCCTCTATGCGCCTCCATTAGCAGTATTCTATGAGCATCTATTAGCACAGTCCTCTATGAGCATCCATTAGCACAGTCCGCTATGAGCCTCCATTAGCACAGTACTCTATGAGCATCTATTAGCACAGTCCTCTATGAGCATCCATTAGCACAGTCCTCTATGAGCCTCCATTAGCACAGTACTCTATGAGCATCTATTAGCACAGTCCTCTATGAGCATCCATTAGCACAGTCCTCTATGAGCCTCCATTAGCAGTACTCTATGAGCCTCCATTAGCACAGTCCTCTATGAGCCTCCATTAGCAGTATTCTATGAGCATCTATTAGCACAGTCCTCTATGAGCATCCATTAGCACAGTCCGCTATGAGCCTCCATTAGCACTGTACTCTCTGAGCATCTATTAGCACAGTCCTCTATGAGCATCCATTAGCACAGTCCTCAATGAGCCTCCATTAGCACAGTACTCTATGAGCATCTATTACCACAGTCCTCTATGAGCATCCATTAGCAGTACTCTATGAGCGTCCATTAGCACAGTCCTCTATGAGCCTTCATTAGCACAGTACTCTATGAGTCTCCATTAGCAGTACACTATGAGCCTCCATTAGCACAGTTCTCTATGAGCCTCCATTAGCACAGTACTCTATGAGCATCTATTAGCACAGTCCTCTATGAGCATCCATTAGCACAGTCCTCTATGAGCCTCCATTAGCACAGTGCTCTATGTGCATCTATTAGCACAGTCCTCTATGAGCATCCATTAGCACAGTCCTCTATGAGCCTCCATTAGCAGTACTCTATGAGCCTCCATTAGCACAGTACTCTATGAGCATCTATTAGCACAGTCCTCTATGAGCCTCCATTAGCAGTACTCTATGAGCCTCCATTAGCACAGTATTCTATGAGCATCTATTAGCACAGTCCTCTATGAGCCTCCATTAGCACAGTGCTCTATGTGCATCTATTAGCACAGTCCTCTATGAGCATCCATTAGCACAGTCCTCTATGAGCCTCCATTAGCAGTACTCTATGAGCCTCCATTAGCACAGTACTCTATGAGCATCTATTAGCACAGTCCTCTATGAGCCTCCATTAGCAGTACTCTATGAGCCTCCATTAGCACAGTATTCTATGAGCATCTATTAGCACAGTCCTCTATGAGCATCC
Organism: Oncorhynchus masou masou; assembly: GCF_036934945.1. Taxonomy (NCBI): domain Eukaryota; kingdom Metazoa; phylum Chordata; class Actinopteri; order Salmoniformes; family Salmonidae; genus Oncorhynchus; species Oncorhynchus masou. The sequence goes on along the minus strand of NC_088240.1, from coordinate 22,138,130 downwards.
ATTAGCACAGTCCGCTATGAGCCTCCATTAGCACAGTACTCTATGAGCATCTATTAGCACAGTCCTCTATGAGCATCCATTAGCACAGTCCTCTATGAGCCTCCATTAGCACAGTCCTCTATGAGCCTCCATTAGCACAGTACTCTATGAGCATCTATTAGCACAGTCCTCTATGAGCCTCCATTAGCACAGTCCTCTATGAGCCTCCATTAGCAGTACTCTATGAGCCTCCATTAGCACAGTCCTCTATGAGCCTCCATTAGCAGTATTCTATGAGCATCTATTAGCACAGTCCTCTATGAGCATCCATTAGCACAGTCCGCTATGAGCCTCCATTAGCACAGTACTCTATGAGCATCTATTAGCACAGTCCTCTATGAGCCTCCATTAGCACAGTCCTCTATGAGCCTCCATTAGCAGTATTCTATGAGCATCTATTAGCACAGTCCTCTATGAGCATCCATTAGCACAGTCCGCTATGAGCCTCCATTAGCACAGTACTCTATGAGCATCTATTAGCACAGTCCTCTATGAGCATCCATTAGCACAGTCCTCTATGAGCCTCCATTAGCACAGTCCTCTATGAGCCTCCATTAGCAGTACTCTATGAGCCTCCATTAGCACAGTCCTCTATGAGCCTCCATTAGCAGTATTCTATGAGCATCTATTAGCACAGTCCTCTATGAGCATCCATTAGCACAGTCCGCTATGAGCCTCCATTAGCACAGTACTCTATGAGCATCTATTAGCACAGTCCTCTATGAGCATCCATTAGCACAGTCCTCTATGAGCCTCCATTAGCAGTACTCTATGAGCCTCCATTAGCACAGTCCTCTATGAGCCTCCATTAGCAGTATTCTATGAGCATCTATTAGCACAGTCCTCTATGAGCATCCATTAGCACAGTCCGCTATGAGCCTCCATTAGCACTGTACTCTCTGAGCATCTATTAGCACAGTCCTCTATGAGCATCCATTAGCACAGTCCTCAATGAGCCTCCATTAGCACAGTACTCTATGAGCATCTATTACCACAGTCCTCTATGAGCATCCATTAGCAGTACTCTATGAGCGTCCATTAGCACAGTCCTCTATGAGCCTTCATTAGCACAGTACTCTATGAGTCTCCATTAGCAGTACACTATGAGCCTCCATTAGCACAGTTCTCTATGAGCCTCCATTAGCACAGTACTCTATGAGCATCTATTAGCACAGTCCTCTATGAGCATCCATTAGCACAGTCCTCTATGAGCCTCCATTAGCACAGTGCTCTATGTGCATCTATTAGCACAGTCCTCTATGAGCATCCATTAGCACAGTCCTCTATGAGCCTCCATTAGCAGTACTCTATGAGCCTCCATTAGCACAGTACTCTATGAGCATCTATTAGCACAGTCCTCTATGAGCCTCCATTAGCAGTACTCTATGAGCCTCCATTAGCACAGTATTCTATGAGCATCTATTAGCACAGTCCTCTATGAGCATCCATTAGCACAGTCCGCTATGAGCCTCCATTAGCACAGTACTCTATGAGCATCTATTAGCACAGTCCTCTATGAGCATCCATTAGCACAGTCCTCTATGAGCCTCCATTAGCACAGTCCTCTATGAGCCTCCATTAGCACAGTACTCTATGAGCATCTATTAGCACAGTCCTCTATGAGCCTCCATTAGCACAGTCCTCTATGAGCCTCCATTAGCAGTACTCTATGAGCCTCCATTAGCACAGTCCTCTATGAGCCTCCATTAGCACAGTCCGCTATGAGCCTCCATTAGCACAGTACTCTATGAGCATCTATTAGCACAGTCCTCTATGAGCATCCATTAGCACAGTCCGCTATGAGCCTCCATTAGCACAGTACTCTATGAGCATCTATTAGCACAGTCCTCTATGAGCCTCCATTAGCACAGTCCTCTATGAGCCTCCATTAGCAGTATTCTATGAGCATCTATTAGCACAGTCCTCTATGAGCATCCATTAGCACAGTCCGCTATGAGCCTCCATTAGCACAGTACTCTATGAGCATCTATTAGCACAGTCCTCTATGAGCATCCATTAGCACAGTCCTCTATGAGCCTCCATTAGCACAGTCCTCTATGAGCCTCCATTAGCAGTACTCTATGAGCCTCCATTAGCACAGTCCTCTATGAGCCTCCATTAGCAGTATTCTATGAGCATCTATTAGCACAGTCCTCTATGAGCATCCATTAGCACAGTCCGCTATGAGCCTCCATTAGCACAGTACTCTATGAGCATCTATTAGCACAGTCCTCTATGAGCATCTATTACCACAGTCCTCTATGAGCCTCCATTAGCACAGTACTCTATGAGCGTCTATTAGCACAGTCCTCTATGAGCATCCATTAGCACAGTCCTCTATGAGCCTCCATTAGCACAGTCCTCTATGAGCCTCCATTAGCAGTACTCTATGAGCCTGCATTAGCACAGTCCTCTATGAGCATCTATTACCACAGTCCTCTATGAGCCTCCATTAGCACAGTACTCTATGAGCATCTATTAGCACAGTCCTCTATGAGCATCCATTAGCACAGTCCTCTATGAGCCTCCATTAGCACAGTCCTCTATGAGCCTCCATTAGCAGTACTCTATGAGCCTCCATTAGCACAGTCCTCTATGAGCCTCCATTAGCAGTATTCTATGAGCATCTATTAGCACAGTCCTCTATGAGCATCCATTAGCACAGTCCGCTATGAGCCTCCATTAGCACAGTACTCTATGAGCATCTATTAGCACAGTCCTCTATGAGCATCCATTAGCACAGTCCTCTATGAGCCTCCATTAGCACAGTACTCTATGAGCATCTATTAGCACAGTCCTCTATGAGCATCCATTAGCACAGTCCTCTATGAGCCTCCATTAGCACAGTCCTCTATGAGCCTCCATTAGCAGTACTCTATGAGCCTCCATTAGCACAGTCCTCTATGAGCCTCCATTAGCAGTATTCTATGAGCATCTATTAGCACAGTCCTCTATGAGCATCCATTAGCACAGTCCGCTATGAGCCTCCATTAGCACTGTACTCTATGAGCATCTATTAGCACAGTCCTCTATGAGCATCCATTAGCACAGTCCTCAATGAGCCTCCATTAGCACAGTACTCTATGAGCATCTATTACCACAGTCCTCTATGAGCATCCATTAGCAGTACTCTATGAGCGTCCATTAGCACAGTCCTCTATGAGCCTTCATTAGCACAGTACTCTATGAGTCTCCATTAGCAGTACACTATGAGCCTCCATTAGCACAGGTCTCTATGAGCCTCCATTAGCACAGTACTCTATGAGCATCTATTAGCACAGTCCTCTATGAGCATCCATTAGCACAGTCCTCTATGAGCCTCCATTAGCACAGTGCTCTATGTGCATCTATTAGCACAGTCCTCTATGAGCATCCATTAGCACAGTCCTCTATGAGCCTCCATTAGCAGTACTCTATGAGCCTCCATTAGCACAGTATTCTATGAGCATCTATTAGCACAGTCCTCTATGAGCATCCATTAGCACAGTCCGCTATGAGCCTCCATTAGCACAGTACTCTATGAGCATCTATTAGCACAGTCCTCTATGAGCCTCCATTAGCAGTACTCTATGAGCCTCCATTAGCACAGTATTCTATGAGCATCTATTAGCACAGTCCTCTATGAGCATCCATTAGCACAGTCCGCTATGAGCCTACATTAGCACAGTACTCTATGAGCATCTATTAGCACAGTCCTCTATGAGCATCCATTAGCACAGTCCTCTATGAGCCTCCATTAGCACAGTACTCTATGAGCATCTATTAGCACAGTCCTCTATGAGCATCCATTAGCACAGTCCTCTATGAGCCTCCATTAGCACAGTCCTCTATGAGCCTCCATTAGCAGTACTCTATGAGCCTCCATTAGCACAGTCCTCTATGAGCCTCCATTAGCAGTATTCTATGAGCATCTATTAGCACAGTCCTCTATGAGCATCCATTAGCACAGTCCGCTATGAGCCTCCATTAGCACAGTACTCTATGAGCATCTATTAGCACAGTCCTCTATGAGCATCCATTAGCACAGTCCTCAATGAGCCTCCATTAGCACAGTACTCTATGAGCCTCTATTACCACAGTCCTCTATGAGCATCCATTAGCAGTACTCTATGAACGTCCATTAGCACAGTCCTCTATGAGCCTTCATTAGCACAGTACTCTATGAGTCTCCATTAGCAGTACACTATGAGCCTCCATTAGCACAGTTCTCTATGAGCCTCCATTAGCACAGTACTCTATGAGCATCTATTAGCACAGTCCTCTATGAGCATCCATTAGCACAGTCCTCTATGAGCCTCCATTAGCACAGTGCTCTATGTTCATCTATTAGCACAGTCCTCTATGAGCATCCATTAGCACAGTCCTCTATGAGCCTCCATTAGCAGTACTCTATGAGCCTCCATTAGCACAGTACTCTATGAGCATCTATTAGCACAGTCCTCTATGAGCATCCATTAGCACAGTCCTCTATGAGCCTCCATTAGCACAGTACTCTATGAGCATCTATTACCACAGTCCTCTATGAGCATCCATTAGCACAGTCCTCTATGAGCCTCCATTAGCACAGTCCTCTATGAGCCTCCATTAGCAGTACTCTATGAGCCTCCATTAGCACAGTCCTCTATGAGCCTCCATTAGCACAGTCCTCTATGAGCCTCCATTAGCACAGTCCTCTATGAGCCTCCATTAGCACAGTACTCTATGAGCATCTATTAGCACAGTCCTCTATGAGCATCCATTAGCACAGTCCACTATGAGCCTCCATTAGCACAGTCCTCTATGAGCATCTATTAGCACAGTCCTCTATGAGCATCCATTAGCACAGTCCTCTATGAGCCTCCATTAGCAGTACTCTATGAGCCTCCATTAGCACAGTACTCTATGAGCATCTATTAGCACAGTCCTCTATGAGCATCCATTAGCACAGTCCTCTATGAGCCTCCATTAGCACAGTACTCTATGAGCATCTATTACCACAGTCCTCTATGAGCATCCATTAGCAGTACTCTATGAGCGTCCATTAGCACAGTCCTCTATGAGCCTTCATTAGCACAGTACTCTATGAGTCTCCATTAGCAATACACTATGAGCCTCCATTAGCACAGTCGTCTATGAGTCTCCATTAGCACAGTACTCTAAGAGCATCTATTAGCACAATCCTCCATGAGCATCCATTAGCACAGTCCTCTATGAGCCTCCATTAGCATTACTCTATGACCCTCCATTAGCAGTCCTCTATGAGCATCTTTTAGCACAGTCCTCTATGAGCATCCATTAGCACAGTCCTCTATGAGCTTCCATTAGCACAGTCCTCTATGAGTTTCCATTAGCCGTAATCTATGAGCATCAATTAGCACAGTCCTCTATGAGCCTTCATTAGCACAGTCCTCAATGAGCCTCCATTAGCACAGTAGTCTATGAGCCTCCATTAGCACAGTCCTCAATGAGCCTCCATTAGCACAGTAGTCTATGAGTCTCCATTAGTACAGTACTCTATGAGCATCTATTAGCACAATCCTCTATGAGCATCCATTAGCACAGTCCTCTATGAGCCTCCATTAGCATTACTCTATGAGCCTCCATTAGCAGTCCTCTATGAGCATCCATTAGCACAGTCCTCTATGAGTTTCCATTAGCCGTAATCTATGAGCATCCATTAGCACAGTCCTCTATGAGCCTTCATTAGCACAGTCCTCAATGAGCCTCCATTAGCACAGTAGTCTATGAGGACCATTAGCACAGTCCTCAATGAGCCTCCATTAGCACAGTAGTATATGAGTCTCCATTAGCACAGTCCTCTATGAGCTTCCATTAGCACAGTCCTCTATGAGTTTCCATTAGCCGTAATCTATGAGCATCCATTAGCACAGTCCTCTATGAGCCTTCATTAGCACAGTCCTCAATGAGCCTCCATTAGCACAGTAGTCTATGAGCCTCCATTAGCACAGTCCACTATGAGCCTCCATTAGCAGTACTCTATGAGCCTCCATTAGCAGTCCTCTATGAGCATCTTTTAGCACAGTCCTCTATGAGTTTCCATTAGCCGTAATCTATGAGCATCAATTAGCACAGTCCTCTATGAGCCTTCATTAGCACAGTCCTCAATGAGCCTCCATTAGCACAGTAGTCTATGAGCCTCCATTAGCACAGTCCTCAATGAGCCTCCATTAGCACAGTAGTCTATGAGTCTCCATTAGTACAGTACTCTATGAGCATCTATTAGCACAATCCTCTATGAGCATCCATTAGCACAGTCCTCTATGAGCCTCCATTAGCATTACTCTATGAGCCTCCATTAGCAGTCCTCTATGAGCATCCATTAGCACAGTCCTCTATGAGTTTCCATTAGCCGTAATCTATGAGCATCCATTAGCACAGTCCTCTATGAGCCTTCATTAGCACAGTCCTCAATGAGCCTCCATTAGCACAGTAGTCTATGAGGACCATTAGCACAGTCCTCAATGAGCCTCCATTAGCACAGTAGTATATGAGTCTCCATTAGCACAGTACTCTATGAGCATCTATTAGCACAATCCTCTATGAGCATCCATTAGCACAGTCCTCTATGAGCCTCCATAAGCATTACTCTATGAGCCTCCATTAGCAGTCCTCTATGAGCATCTTTTAGCACAGTCCTCTATGAGCATCCATTAGCACAGTCCTCTATGAGCATCCATTAGCACAGTCCTCTATGAGCTTCCATTAGCACAGTCCTCTATGAGTTTCCATTAGCCGTAATCTATGAGCATCCATTAGCACAGTCCTCTATGAGCCTTCATTAGCACAGTCCTCAATGAGCCTCCATTAGCACAGTAGTCTATGAGCCTCCATTAGCACAGTCCTCTATGAGCCTCCATTAGCAGTACTCTATGAGCCTCCATTAGCAGTCCTCTATGAGCATCTTTTAGCACAGTCCTCTATGAGCATCCATTAGCACAGTCCTCTATGAGCATCCATTAGCACAGTCCTCTATGAGCTTCCATTAGCACAGTCCTCTATGAGTTTCCATTAGCCGTAATCTATGAGCATCCATTAGCACAGTCCTCTATGAGCCTTCATTAGCACAGTCCTCAATGAGCCTCCATTAGCACAGTAGTCTATGAGCCTCCATTAGCACAGTCCTCTATGAGCCTCCATTAGCAGTACTCTATGAGCCTCCATTAGCAGTCCTCTATGAGCATCTATTAGCCCAGTCCTCTATGAGCCTCCATTAGCACAGTCCTCTATGAGTTTCCATTAGCCGTAATCTATGAGCATCCATTAGCACAGTCCTCTATGAGCCTTCATTAGCACAGTCCTCTATGAGCCTCCATTAGTACAGTCCTCTGTGAGCCTCCATTAGCAGTACTCTATGAGCCTCCATTAGCAGAACTCTATGAGCATCCATTAGCACAGTCCTCTATGAGCCTCCATTAGCAGGACTCTATGAGCCTCCGTTAGCAGAACTCTATGAGCATCCATTAGCCCAGTCCTCTATGAGCCTCCATTAGCAGTACTCTATGAGCCTCCATTAGCACAGTACTCTATGAGCATCTATTAGCACAGTCCTCTATGAGCATCCATTAGCACAGTCCTCTATGAGCCTCCATTAGCACAGTACTCTATGAGCATCTATTACCACAGTCCTCTATGAGCATCCATTAGCACAGTCCTCTATGAGCATCCATTAGCACAGTCCTCTATGAGCCTCCATTAGCAGTACTCTATGAGCCTCCATTAGCACAGTCTTCTATGAGCCTCCATTAGCACAGTCCTCTATGAGCCTCCATTAGCACAGTCCTCTATGAGCCTCCATTAGCACAGTACTCTATGAGCATCTATTAGCACAGACCTCTATGAGCATCCATTAGCACAGTCCTCTATGAGCCTCCATTAGCACAGTCCTCTATGAGCATCTATTAGCACAGTCCTCTATGAGCATCCATTAGCACAGTCCTCTATGAGCCTCCATTAGCAGTACTCTATGAGCCTCCATTAGCACAGTACTCTATGAGCATCTATTAGCACAGTCCTCTATGAGCATCCATTAGCACAGTCCTCTATGAGCCTCCATTAGCACAGTACTCTATGAGCATCTATTACCACAGTCCTCTATGAGCATCCATTAGCAGTACTCTATGAGCGTCCATTAGCACAGTCCTCTATGAGCCTTCATTAGCACAGTACTCTATGAGTCTCCAATAGCAATACACTATGAGCCTCCATTAGCACAGTAGTCTATGAGTCTCCATTAGCACAGTACTCTATGAGCATCTACTAGCACAATCCTCCATGAGCATCCATTAGCACAGTCCTCTATGAGCCTCCATTAGCATTACTCTATGACCCTCCATTAGCAGTCCTCTATGAGCATCTTTTAGCACAGTCCTCTATGAGCATCCATTAGCACAGTCCTCTATGAGCATCCATTAGCACAGTCCTCTATGAGCTTCCATTAGCACAGTCCTCTATGAGTTTCCATTAGCCGTAATCTATGAGCATCAATTAGCACAGTCCTCAATGAGCCTCCATTAGCACAGTAGTCTATGAGCCTCCATTAGCACAGTCCTCTATGAGCCTCCATTAGCAGTACTCTATGAGCCTCCATTAGCACAGTCCTCTATGAGCATCTATTACCACAGTCCTCTATGAGCCTCCATTAGCACAGTACTCTATGAGCATCTATTAGCACAGTCCTCTATGAGCATCCATTAGCACAGTCCTCTATGAGCCTCCATTAGCACAGTCCTCTATGAGCCTCCATTAGCAGTACTCTATGAGCCTCCATTAGCACAGTCCTCTATGAGCCTCCATTAGCAGTATTCTATGAGCATCTATTAGCACAGTCCTCTATGAGCATCCATTAGCACAGTCCGCTATGAGCCTCCATTAGCACAGTACTCTATGAGCATCTATTAGCACAGTCCTCTATGAGCATCCATTAGCACAGTCCTCTATGAGCCTCCATTAGCACAGTACTCTATGAGCATCTATTAGCACAGTCCTCTATGAGCATCCATTAGCACAGTCCTCTATGAGCCTCCATTAGCACAGTCCTCTATGAGCCTCCATTAGCAGTACTCTATGAGCCTCCATTAGCACAGTCCTCTATGAGCCTCCATTAGCAGTATTCTATGAGCATCTATTAGCACAGTCCTCTATGAGCATCCATTAGCACAGTCCGCTATGAGCCTCCATTAGCACTGTACTCTATGAGCATCTATTAGCACAGTCCTCTATGAGCGTCCATTAGCACAGTCCTCAATGAGCCTCCATTAGCACAGTACTCTATGAGCATCTATTACCACAGTCCTCTATGAGCATCCATTAGCAGTACTCTATGAGCGTCCATTAGCACAGTCCTCTATGAGCCTTCATTAGCACAGTACTCTATGAGTCTCCATTAGCAGTACACTATGAGCCTCCATTAGCACAGTTCTCTATGAGCCTCCATTAGCACAGTACTCTATGAGCATCTATTAGCACAGTCCTCTATGAGCATCCATTAGCACAGTCCTCTATGAGCCTCCATTAGCACAGTGCTCTATGTGCATCTATTAGCACAGTCCTCTATGAGCATCCATTAGCACAGTCCTCTATGAGCCTCCATTAGCAGTACTCTATGAGCCTCCATTAGCACAGTATTCTATGAGCATCTATTAGCACAGTCCTCTATGAGCATCCATTAGCACAGTCCGCTATGAGCCTCCATTAGCACAGTACTCTATGAGCATCTATTAGCACAGTCCTCTATGAGCCTCCATTAGCAGTACTCTATGAGCCTCCATTAGCACAGTATTCTATGAGCATCTATTAGCACAGTCCTCTATGAGCATCCATTAGCACAGTCCGCTATGAGCCTCCATTAGCACAGTACTCTATGAGCATCTATTAGCACTGTCCTCTATGAGCATCCATTAGCACAGTCCTCTATGAGCCTCCATTAGCACAGTACTCTATGAGCATCTATTAGCACAGTCCTCTATGAGCATCTATTAGCACAGTCCTCTATGAGCCTCCATTAGCAGTACTCTATGAGCCTCCATTAGCACAGTATTCTATGAGCATCTATTAGCACAGTCCTCTATGAGCATCCATTAGCACAGTCCGCTATGAGCCTCCATTAGCACAGTACTCTATGAGCATCTATTAGCACTGTCCTCTATGAGCGTCCATTAGCACAGTCCTCTATGGGCCTTCATTAGCACAGTACTCTATGAGTCTCCATTAGCAGAACACTATGAGCCTCCATTAGCACAGTTCTCTATGAGCCTCCATTAGCACAGTACTCTATGAGCATCTATTAGCACAGTCCTCTATGAGCATCCATTAGCACAGTCCTCTATGAGCCTCCATTAGCACAGTGCTCTATGTTCATCTATTAGCACAGTCCTCTATGAGCATCCATTACCACAGTCCTCTATGAGCCTCCATTAGCACAGTACTCTATGAGCATCTATTAGCACAGTCCTCTATGAGCATCCATTAGCACAGTCCTCTATGAGCCTCCATTAGCACAGTCCTCTATGAGCCTCCATTAGCAGTACTCTATGAGCCTCCATTAGCACAGTCCTCTATGAGCCTCCATTAGCAGTACTCTATGAGCCTCCATTAGCACAGTACTCTATGAGCATCTATTAGCACAGTCCTCTATGAGCACCCATTAGCACAGTCCTCTATGAGCCTCCATTAGCACAGTACTCTATGAGCATCTATTACCACAGTCCTCTATGAGCATCCATTAGCACAGTCCTCTATGAGCCTCCATTAGCACAGTCCTCTATGAGCCTCCATTAGCAGTACTCTATGAGCCTCCATTAGCACAGTCCTCTATGAGCCTCCATTAGCACAGTCCTCTATGAGCCTCCATTAGCACAGTCCTCTATGAGCCTCCATTAGCACAGTACTCTATGAGCATCTATTAGCACAGTCCTCTATGAGCATCTATTAGCACAGTCCTCTATGAGCCTCCATTAGCACAGTCCTCTATGAGCATCTATTAGCACAGTCCTCTATGAGCATCCATTAGCACAGTCCTCTATGAGCCTCCATTAGCAGTACTCTATGAGCCTCCATTAGCACAGTACTCTATGAGCATCTATTAGCACAGTCCTCTATGAGCATCCATTAGCACAGTCCTCTATGAGCCTCCATTAGCACAGTACTCTATGAGCATCTATTACCACAGTCCTCTATGAGCATCCATTAGCAGTACTCTATGAGCGTCCATTAGCACAGTCCTCTATGAGCCTTCATTAGCACAGTACTCTATGAGTCTCCATTAGCAATACACTATGAGCCTCCATTAGCACAGTCGTCTATGAGTCTCCATTAGCACAGTACTCTATGAGCATCTATTAGCACAATCCTCCATGAGCATCCATTAGCACAGTCCTCTATGAGCCTCCATTAGCATTACTCTATGACCCTCCATTAGCAGTCCTCTATGAGCATCTTTTAGCACAGTCCTCTATGAGCATCCATTAGCACAGTCCTCTATGAGCTTCCATTAGCACAGTCCTCTATGAGTTTCCATTAGCCGTAATCTATGAGCATCAATTAGCACAGTCCTCTATGAGCCTTCATTAGCACAGTCCTCAATGAGCCTCCATTAGCACAGTAGTCTATGAGCCTCCATTAGCACAGTCCTCAATGAGCCTCCATTAGCACAGTAGTCTATGAGTCTCCATTAGTACAGTACTCTATGAGCATCTATTAGCACAATCCTCTATGAGCATCCATTAGCACAGTCCTCTATGAGCCTCCATTAGCATTACTCTATGAGCCTCCATTAGCAGTCCTCTATGAGCATCCATTAGCACAGTCCTCTATGAGTTTCCATTAGCCGTAATCTATGAGCATCCATTAGCACAGTCCTCTATGAGCCTTCATTAGCACAGTCCTCAATGAGCCTCCATTAGCACAGTAGTCTATGAGTCTCCATTAGCACAGTACTCTATGAGCATCTATTAGCACAATCCTCTATGAGCATCCATTAGCACAGTCCTCTATGAGCCTCCATAAGCATTACTCTATGAGCCTCCATTAGCAGTCCTCTATGAGCATCTTTTAGCACAGTCCTCTATGAGCATCCATTAGCACAGTCCTCTATGAGCATCCATTAGCACAGTCCTCTATGAGCTTCCATTAGCACAGTCATCTATGAGTTTCCATTAGCCGTAATCTATGAGCATCCATTAGCACAGTCCTCTATGAGCCTTCATTAGCACAGTCCTCAATGAGCCTCCATTAGCACAGTAGTCTATGAGCCTCCATTAGCACAGTCCTCTATGAGCCTCCATTAGCAGTACTCTATGAGCCTCCATTAGCAGTCCTCTATGAGCATCTATTAGCCCAGTCCTCTATGAGCCTCCATTAGCACAGTCCTCTATGAGTTTCCATTAGCCGTAATCTATGATCATCCATTAGCACAGTCCTCTATGAGCCTTCATTAGCACAGTCCTCTATGAGCCTCCATTAGTACAGTCCTCTGTGAGCCTCCATTAGCAGTACTCTATGAGCCTCCATTAGCAGAACTCTATGAGCATCCATTAGCACAGTCCTCTATGAGCCTCCATTAGCAGGACTCTATGAGCCTCCGTTAGCAGAACTCTATGAGCATCCATTAGCCCAGTCCTCTATGAGCCTCCATTAGCAGTACTCTATGAGCCTCCATTAGCACAGTACTCTATGAGCATCTATTACCACAGTCCTCTATGAGCATCCATTAGCACAGTCCTCTATGAGCCTCCATTAGCACAGTCCTCTATGAGCCTCCATTAGCAGTACTCTATGAGCCTCCATTAGCACAGTCTTCAATGAGCCTCCATTAGCACAGTCCTCTATGAGCCTCCATTAGCACAGTCCTCTATGAGCCTCCATTAGCACAGTACTCTATGAGCATCTATTAGCACAGTCCTCTATGAGCATCCATTAGCACAGTCCTCTATGAGCCTCCATTAGCACAGTCCTCTATGAGCATCTATTAGCACAGTCCTCTATGAGCATCCATTAGCACAGTCCTCTATGAGCCTCCATTAGCAGTACTCTATGAGCCTCCATTAGCACAGTACTCTATGAGCATCTATTAGCACAGTCCTCTATGAGCATCCATTAGCACAGTCCTCTATGAGCCTCCATTAGCACAGTACTCTATGAGCATCTATTACCACAGTCCTCTATGAGCATCCATTAGCAGTACTCTATGAGCGTCCATTAGCACAGTCCTCTATGAGCCTTCATTAGCACAGTACTCTATGAGTCTCCATTAGCAATACACTATGAGCCTCCATTAGCACAGTAGTCTATGAGTCTCCATTAGCACAGTACTCTATGAGCATCTATTAGCACAATCCTCCATGAGCCTCCATTAGCACAGTCCTCTATGAGCCTCCATTAGCATTACTCTATGACCCTCCATTAGCAGTCCTCTATGAGCATCTTTTAGCACAGTCCTCTATGAGCATCCATTAGCACAATCCTCTATGAGCATCCATTAGCACAGTCCTCTATGAGCTTCCATTAGCACAGTCCTCTATGAGTTTCCATTAGCCGTAATCTATGAGCATCAATTAGCACAGTCCTCTATGAGCCTTCATTAGCACAGTCCTCAATGAGCCTCCATTAGCACAGTAGTCTATGAGCCTCCATTAGCACAGTCCTCAATGAGCCTCCATTAGCACAGTAGTCTATGAGTCTCCATTAGTACAGTACTCTATGAGCATCTATTAGCACAATCCTCTATGAGCATCCATTAGCACAGTCCTCTATGAGCCTCCATTAGCATTACTCTATGAGCCTCCATTAGCAGTCCTCTATGAGCATCCATTAGCACAGTCCTCTATGAGTTTCCATTAGCCGTAATCTATGAGCATCCATTAGCACAGTCCTCTATGAGCCTTCATTAGCACAGTCCTCAATGAGCCTCCATTAGCACAGTAGTCTATGAGCCTCCATTAGCACAGTCCTCTATGAGCCTCCATTAGCAGTACTCTATGAGCCTCCATTAGCAGTCCTCTATGAGCATCTATTAGCCCAGTCCTCTATGAGCCTCCATTAGCACAGTCCTCTATGAGTTTCCATTAGCCGTAATCTATGAGCATCCATTAGCACAGTCCTCTATGAGCCTTCATTAGCACAGTCCTCTATGAGCCTCCATTAGTACAGTCCTCTGTGAGCCTCCATTAGCAGTACTCTATGAGCCTCCATTAGCAGAACTCTATGAGCATCCATTAGCACAGTCCTCTATGAGCCTCCATTAGCAGGACTCTATGAGCCTCCGTTAGCAGAACTCTATGAGCATCCATTAGCCCAGTCCTCTATGAGCCTCCATTAGCACAGTACTCTATGAGCATCTATTAGCACAGTCCTCTATGAGTATCCATTAGCAGTACTCTATGAGCGTCCATTAGCACAGTCCTCTATGAGCCTTCATTTGCGCAGTCCTCTATGAACCCCCATTAGCATAGCACCTTTTAGGTATCACAGACTTTACTATCCTCTTTAATCTTTGTCTAATTCAGCTGGACATACAGTATTACCAGTGGCGTTGTTTAGTTTCCTAGGACCCCCCGCAAGGTCTAAGCAAGCCTCCCTCAACCCCAAATAAATAAATCAATAAACAAAGTATTTACTTTTTGTTATGCAAAAATACAGAACATTTTGGATGATGTGCAGTTTTATAGCTAATCTCATGCTATTTTACAAATTTCGCCATTAGGCCATGAGAACATGATGCTGTTTTAAAGCTACGCTAATGCATTTAACCAGTCAACCTAGGTCTGGTTCAAAAGAAAGGGCTTCCTCATTTAATAGACATATCAGATTCTATTCAGGAGAAAGTAAAAAGTGTCACCCTCTGAAGACAGCTTCAGGTAATTGAGTTTAACACATTGAGACTTCCGGACCTCCAGGTTCAAACAGTAATTCAGAGGCAAAAGAAACACACATTTATTTAGGCGATGTGCTGGCCAGCGGAGTGGAACACTTTAAAAAATAAAGGAGCGCAGCACACTCTAGGAACTCAGATGCAAAAATATTAATGTCCAACGTTTCGACAGACAAGCTGTCTTCTTTATAATAATAATAATAATAATTTATAATATGTCTGTCAAATAGTAATTCAACTTCTGAATGGCTATGGTCAACTAAACAAATGTATTTTTGTCACGCCCTGACCTTAGTATTCTTTGTTTTCTTTATTATTTTGGTTGGGTCAGGCTGTGACATGGGTGATTATATGTTTTACCCTGTCTAGGGCTTTTGTATGTTTTGTGGGTTGTTCCAGTCTAGAGGTTTTGTATGTCTATGGTTGCCTAGATTGGTCCTCAATTAGAGGCAGCTGTTTATTGTTGTCTCTGATTGGGAACCATATTTAGGCAGCCATATTACTTGAGTATTTCGTGAGTGATTATCTATGTCTATGGATGTTGCATGTTTGCATTAATTGTTGATAGTGGTCGTGGTCATTTTGTTTGTTTAGTGTACTTCGTGTTATTTCGTCTTACATTAAAATAATGTATTCACATCACGCTGAGCTTTGGTCCTCCAATCTTTACTACTCCTCCTCGTCGGAAGGGGAAGAAGAGCATGACAATTTGAATGAAAAATGAAGTTTTGATGAGAGTCAAAACTAGAACAATACCTCCAGTATGTGTACCTGTATAGCCAAGGGTGAGAAAATCATTGAGGGGCTGTTTCCTGAAGTGGAGAGGCTGCCTTTATAATCAGATTCATATATGCAGGAGGAAAGAAGAGCAGTTGATTGCAATTTGCATCTATTGTTGAGTGTCTAACGTGAGCCATGTCTCCCCTGCCCTAAGCTTGCTCCAAAGGCACAATTAAAAATGTCCTAAAGACACTCAATCAACCAATTAGAGGCTTGGTCTGGGAGAGTGAGTGTTCTAGCTCCGCCCAGTTCACAGCAGCACTAACACGGGGGTGTGTTAAACAAGCCAAACAATCGGACCTAACTACTCTCTGAAGACCACACAACATAGGAGGGTTCTCTCTTTCTACGGAAATAACCGATACAGAGAGAGAATTAAAGTGGGAAGGAACACAGAGAGGCTATGACCGTGTGTGAGTTAGGAATGTTAGACCACCTATACACTTCCTCTATCATACCAACCCACTCTGACATAAACCCCCTGTTTAATGGCTCTGCTGATGGTTTGTGTCTCTTGTTGAAATCACACATTATCACCATCATAGTTGCTCCTTCATCTATAATGGATGAGTATGTCTCTGTCTACAAGATTCAAATGGCAAAGCTGTTTTAAATGTGCATTTGATAAAGACTCACTAACACCTCATATCTTTCTGTCCTCACCCCTTCTCCTCCTCTCACTCTTTCCTCAGCCTTGGTCTCCTCTGCTTCCCGTTTCCTCGGATGTCCTCTATCTGTCTTCCGACAAGGTCAGGTTGTCTATCCATCCATGCGTTGATTAAAACAGGACAATCAGCTGGAGCACACTGATCACCAACCACACTGCCATGATAAAGGGTAGCAGCCAAACAGCCTATAACACCTCCATGATAGACTGGACCAAGCAAGCAATAAGTTATGGGAAACAATTTCCGCTCTAATGAAACTTTCTCAGCAGCATCATTAGGTAAAAAAATTAAGCCCCTTGAGGTGCACACTGCACACACACACACACACACGCACGCACACACACGCACGCACGCACGCATGCACACACACACACACAGACTTGTCTGCAGGCGGCAGGCCAGTGTGTTTCAGCACATCAACAGGATTTGACATGCCTGGGCTGAAGATGAACAGTTAACAGCCTTCAGTGGCATTCTGTAATCACGCAGTGATCCAGCATCACCCCCATTGCCTAATTCACACACCTAATCCACCTTAAACCAATCAACTGGCCAGCTCGCATGACACCAGAGAGCAGAGTATAGCAGCAGCTATATGATAATAACACTCCACCATATGATCCTATCAGGCTGTGATCAGATAGTGTACAACAGAGGGCTGAGTCACAGGGCAACATCTGTCTATAATCCTAATAACACAGGACAACCCCCTCTGGTCCAGCTGGTGCTGCAGAGGTGCCATGTCATTAACTGCTTCTCCTCTCTGATCACAGTTTCGAATAGTCTGACAGGGACAAGTGCAGGGTGTGTGTGGTCACAAGGGGCAGCTGGAGACAGCGGCTCTGGGGCCATCGATCAAAGCAGGGCAGACTTTACCTTCACTGCTGCAGCCACAGAAACACAGAGTTGGCTGGCCCCCATGAATGTCTCTGTCCACGACACAATCCACAACGATCAGTATCGAGCTGTGCTGGGGATGACAAGCGCTCTGCGGGAAAATGTCATTATGAGTACCGGGTCATGCTGTTTGGACTTACTAATGCTCCAGCCATGTCCCAGGCCCTGGTTAACCAGTTGGATATAGGATGCGCTAATTTAATTTTTGGATGGAAAACGTTCCCGTTTTAAACAAGATATTTTGTCACGAAAAGATGCTCGACTATGCATATAATTGACAGCTTTGGAAAGAAAACACTCTGACGTTTCCAAAAGTGAAAGATATTGTCTGTGTGTGCCCAGATAAACCCAGATAAAAATCCAATCAGGAAGTGATGCATTTTTTGAAACCGCCTCATGCCAATGACTCCTTATATGGCTGTGAATGAGCTACGAATGAGCTTACGTTTTCCACGCATTCCCCAAGGTGTCTACAGCATTGTGACGTCTTTCTAAGCATTTCCATTGGAGAATGGCTGTAAGGGACCATATATAGCGAGTGGTCACATGGTGTCTCCCGGAGAAAATCTTGCGTAAAATACTGAGATAGCCATTTTTCCAATCGCTTCTTATGAGAAATTGCCTCGACGGATATATTATCGAATACATATGTTCAAAACACCGTGTTTCTGTCGATATTATGGAGCAAATTTTGAAAAAAGTTTGCCTTTATAGTTGAAGTATTTTTCGGTCGATTTCTCAGCCAAGCAGGATGAACAAACGGGAGCTTTTTCGCCTACAAAAATATTAGTTTGGGAAAAAAGGAACATTTGCTATCTAACTGGGAGTCTCCTGAGTGCAAGCATCTGAAGTTCTTCAAAGGTAAATTATTTAATTTGGTTGCTTTTCTTATTTTCGTGAAAATGTTGCCTGCTGCCAGCAGAGCCTAGCATAGCATTATGCCATGATAAACTTACACAAATGCTTGTCTAGTGTTGGCTGTAACGCATATTTTGAAAATTAACAAAAGGCTAAGCTTGTGTTTGAATATATTTATTTCATTTCATTTGCGATTTTCATGAATAGGAAAAGTTGCGTTATGCTAATGCATTTGAGGCTATGATTACGCTCCCGGATATGGGTTTGCTAGTTGCAAGAATTTAATGATGTGCTGCGTGACTTCCTTCGCCAGTTCTTGTTTGTGTAGCTGGATGACATCCTCATCTTCTCCAAGTCCATGGTTGAACACGTCCAACATGTCTGCCAGGTTCTTCAAAGACACCTCGCCCATCACTTGTTTGTGAAGGCCGAAAAGTGTGAGTTTCATGTTCCTCAGATCTCCTTCCTGGGGTACATCGTATCTCAGGACTGTGTACTGATGGATCCCCAAAAGGTAGTAGCTAATTTCTACCGGAGATTTGTGAGAAACTTCAGTGATGTGGCGGCTCCATTGACAACACTCACCAAAGGCTCGCCTGGGCATGTATGCTAGACCCCTGCTGCTGAGAAGGCGTTCCAGGACCTGAAGCATTGGTTTTCTTCTGCACCCATTCTCATTCATGCAGATCCTTCTCTTCCCTTCGTGGTAGAGGTCGATGCCTCTGATGTTGGCGTGGGTGCGGTTCTGTCTCAGCACTCGGTGAAAGACCAAAAGCTTCATCCCTGTGCCTTTTCTCCAGTCATCTCACTCCAGCGGAGAGGAACTATGATGTCGGCAATCGAGAGCTACTTGCTGTCAAACTGGCTTTGGAGGAGTGGCGGCACTGGTTGAAGGGCTCGGAACATCCCTTTACGGTTTGGACTGACCACAAGAACTTGGCCTACATCCAGGAAGCTAAACGCCTCAAACCCCGACAGGCTCGCTGGGCTCTCTTCTTCACTCATTTCAGATTCACGTTATCTTACCATCCGGGGTCTATGAATGTGAAGCCGGATGCCCTTTCTCCCCAGTTCCCCAGCTCCAGTGAGGATCGGCCGCTAGAATCCATTATCTCCAGGTTGCTCATCCTCTTGCCGGTGTCCTGGGTTATAGAGACTGTAGTGAGGGAGGCGCAAGGTAGGGAGTCAGTTCCAGACGCCTGTCCACCTAACAGGCTTTTTGTTCCTCTTGGGGCATGGTCCAAGGTACTTCACTGGGCACACTCATCTCGTTTCACCTCTTATCCGGGAGGGCAGTTTTTGAGGAGGTGGTTTTGGATGCCTTCGGCAGAGGCGGATACTCGGACCTTTGTGGTTGCCTCTACGACATGCGCCCAGAACAAGACTCCTCATCAACAGCCTCTGGGGCTTCTTCATCAGCTGCTGCCAACACCTTCTCGACCCTGGTTCCATCCCTCTATTTCATCACGGGCCTTCCATCCTCAGAGGGACACACGGTCATGCTGGTCATTGTGGACCGCTTTTCCAAGGTGGCACATTTCATTCCACTGCCTTAGCTTCCATCTGCCTGTGAGACTGCTCAGCTAGTCATTCAGCATGTTTTCCGCCTTCACAGACTTCCTCTGGATATAGTCTCCAGTTTTCTTCCAGATTTTGGAGGGCATTCTGTACGACTTCTGGGGTCATCAGCCAGTCTGTCCACGGGTTATCACCCTCAGTCCAATCGCCAAACTGAGCGGGTGAACCAGGATCTGGAGACTGCCTTACGGTGCTGTGTTTCCGCCAACCCCGCCACATGGAGTCAGCGCCTTCCCTGGGTGGAGTGTGCACATAACACTCTCCAGTGTTCCTCCACTGGCCTGTCACCATTCCAGGTGTTGTACGGTTACCAGCCCCCTCAGTTTCCAGATCAGGAGATTGAAATGACGGTTCCTTCCTCTCAATTACTCATCTCTCGTTGCTCGGTCAGCACTCCTGAGGTCCTCAGCTCGGGTTCATTCGACAGGCCAACCGTCATCACCGCCTGAATCCCCTCCTGCGTCCAGGCCAGATGATCTGGTTGTCTACTAGGGATCTGCCTCTACGCGTGGAATCGAGGAAGTTGGCTCCCCGGTACTTTGGGCCATTCAAGGTTCTATGGCACATCAATCCAGTGGCCTATCGTCTTTGTCTTCCCCGGTCCATGAGGGTCCATCCCACCTTCCACAACTCCTGAAGCCTGTGGTGTTCAGCCCTCTGGTTCCGGCCACTCGGCCTCCACCTCCGCCTCGCATGATAGCGGGACAGCCTACCTACACGGTGTGACGCATCCTCTCTAGTCGTCAGTTCCAGCGAGGGACTCAGTATCTCGTGGACTGGGAGGGTTACGGACCTGAGGAACGTTCCTGGGTTCTGGCCCGGGACATTTTGGATCCCGGACACATTCAGGACTTCCGGCGACGTTCAGCTACCCCTGGTGGAACATCGGGAGCCGTTCATTGAGAGGAGGGTCCTGTCACAGGTCAGGTTTTCTCCTTTGAGTGTATTACCAGAGGTTGCCACTGGAGAACACCCTTAGGTTACTTCTAGTATCCAGGTGACCCTGATTGGGCTTATTGGGATCACCTGCTGACTATTTAGGTTCCTCTGTGGACTGGGTCAGTTGCTCAGGTCTTGTGTTTTGTTCAGTGTACTCGTGTGCCCTTGCTTTGTTGTTTTGCTATAAAGACCTTAAGTAAATATTCTGGATTTATCCTTACCTCTGCGCCTGGGTCTGAGTTCATACTAGCATTATTGTCACAGTCTCTATGTAAACTGGAAACCATATATCCTGAGGCTGCATTTATTTTAGCTGAGGATTTAAACAAAGCTAATCTGAGAACAAGGCTTCCTAAATTCTATCAGCATATTGAATGTGTGACACAAGCTGGTAGCCCTCTCCTGTAGTCCATGTTCACCCACAACTGCGTGGCCATGCACGCCTCCAACTCAATCAGACGACACTACAGTGGTAGGCTTGATTACCAACAATGATGAGACGGCCTACAAGGAGGAGGTGAGAGCCCTTGGAGTGTGGTGTCAGGAAAAGAACCTCTCACTCAATGTCAACAAAACAAAACAAATGAGATGATTGTGGACTTCAGGAAACAGCAGAGGGAGCATCCTCATCCACATCGATGGAACAATAGTGGAGAAGGAAGCACCAGCATTTCGCTACACTCGCATTAACATCTGATAATCATGTGTATGTGACTAATAAAATTTGATTTGTTTTACCATTGAGTCCTGGGGACTATGATCCACGACCAATCAGAACAAATTATCTGGTTTGGTTCTGGGTTGGTTCTGGCCTGTGAAACATCAGAACCAGTTGGACATGAGAGACGTTCACCCCCAAAATCCCCCAACAACCAGGGGTACTGCTCATATTAGCACATATTTCACACCTAATAAGCACCAACATTCCTCAATCACAAAGTGCCTTTTAGTGTGAGAGGCTGATACTGAGGCAACATCAGGTCTTCATCAAGTTATTTCAAGGTTAGTTTAGCTCCCCTACAGCCAGCAGCGGGTGGTTCTTTCCCATGACTAATGCTTGAGTCAGGCCTAGAGAGGGAACTGAATTCTTGACCTCCATCTACTCCAAGACCAAAATGTATTCTCTAGGTTGAAAACTGTAGTTTGTAAAACTGATATAGAAGTTTCATGGAGGATCTGTCAGAATCTTTTGCCACTGTGATGACCTCACAGACCTCTCAATCCATTCTGAGCAGAATCACAACAGTGAAGCTGTGTCCCAAGGTTAGAGCAGCTGGCCTGGAAAAATCGTATTAACCCCTTGTGCCACTCAAGATAAACCTCTCTCCTGTTATTGTCTCTCCAAGCAGCAGACAATAATAAACCAAACCACCACACACTCTCTCTCAATGGAGGCCTGGAAATATCGCTTTACAATATAGCTTCCCACACGCTTTGAACTCCAGTTCTCTACAGATGTAGGACCTAAATTTGATCACTATTTTGTTGCTAAAATGTTTCTGCATAGCAGGAAATGCAAACTTGTACTGTATTCAAGGTTTAGAAATGCTTCTAAAGTTTGTAATTTCCACTTTAAAATGTCAGACCTGATTTGCCTTAATGAAAAATGTATCAAAGCCCACAAAAAAATGTAATTCATCCACATAATAATTCACATTTCCTTTTGCTGCAGGATTATTTCCCTACTGCAGCAAACTGGCTCAAATTAAGATCCTACATCTGTAGCCCTAATACAGAATCAGAATTATTACTGATCTCTTTCTGTCTGTAAACGTTCTCTTCTAAAACTATATCACTGTGCAAATGATTCCAAAGCAGGCAATAAAGATGAAGCTAGAGATGAGTGGCGGACAAGCATTCCTGGGGTGAGACTCGTTAGGGCTGATAAAACAATCCTGATGTGATGAGAATGATGTGCTTCTGAGGGTCACCAAGACTTTAGCTCATGTACACCGGACACTTACACAGTCACAGGCTTATGCACACATGCACACACACACACACAGACATACGTAGCGCATATACACACGCAGCACACACACATGCAGCATGCACACACACACAAAGTGCACAGCGTGACAAAACCACTCACAACCAGGGCGACATTTTTTATGCATTAGAGTCAATTTAGAGATCTACACAGCCAACCAGAACCATGTTGTCCAAATATTATGGGAAACCTTCCGATAACTCCTGGTCTAGGAGAACATGCGGGATGAGTTTGAGACTGTGTATTTGTTTAGAGAGAAGAAGAGAGAGATCATCTACTGAGCTAACACAGATAGAGATGTCGGCAGGAAGATGGACGGAGAGACAGAAGGATGGACAGAGGGACAGACCACCCCTACCCTCACCCAGAACACCCCTAACCTTAACTCAGATTAACCCGAACCTTGCCTATTGGCTTACTCTAGCTGATTGAATCCCTTCAGAGAAAAATGTTATTTTCTATGCTGTATCAGACACTGTGACATCACAGGCTGTAGTATTGGGATTGGATGGAAAAAGACAAATTACAAAAATAGAGTGAAAAGAGATAGAAGTAAAACAGAGGGAGAGTGAAGAATACATATTCAGGAAGTGGCGAGGCAGCCATTTATAGCCTGTGCAGTGTCCTGTAGAGAGGAATCTCTAATTAGAATGAGTTGCCAGATAATTTAGAACTGGCTGGCACTCTGACTGTTATGTTAATTTAACGTTATGTATACAGCATAAAGTGCTTACCCAATGCATATATACAGTGGGGAGAACAAGTATTTGATACACTGCCGATTTTGCAGGTTTTCCTACTTACAAAGCATGTAGAGGTCTATAATTTTTATCATCTGTACACTTCAACTGTGAGAGATGGAATCCAGAAAAATCCAGTTAATCCAGAAAATAACATTGTATGATTTTTAAGTAATTAATTTGCATTTTATTGCATGACATAAGTATTTGATACATCAGTAAAGCAGAACCTAATATTTGGTACAGAAACTTTTGTTTGCAATTACAGAGATCATACATTTCCTATAGTTCTTGACCAGGTTTGCACACACTGCAGCAGGGATTTTGGCCCACTCCTCCATACAGACCTTCTCCAGATCCTTCAGGTTTCGGGGCTGTTGCTGGGCAATACGGACTTTCAGCTCCCTCCAAAGATTTTCTATTGGGTTCAGGTCTGGAGACTGGCTAGGCCACTCCAGGACCTTGAGATGCTTCTTACGGAGCCACTCCTTAGTTGCCCTGGCTGTGTGTTTCGGGCCGTTGTCATGCTGGAAGTTCCAGCCACGACCCATCTTCAATGCTCTTACTGAGGGAAGGAGGTTGTTGGCCATGATCTCGCAATACATGGTCCCATCCATCCTCCCCTCAATACGGTGCAGTCGTCCTTTCCCCTTTGCAGAAAATAATCCCCAAAGAATGATGTTTCCACCTCCATGCTTCACGGTTGGGATGGTGTTCTTGGGGTTGTACTCATCCTTCTTCTTCCTCCAAACACGGAGAGTGGAGTTTAGACCAAAAAGCTCAATTTTTGTCTCATCAGACCACATGACCTTCTCCCATTCCTCCGCTGGATCATCCAGATGGTCATTGGCAAACTTCAGACGGGCCTGGACATGCGCTGGCTTAAGCAGGGGGACCTTGCATGCGCTGCAAGATTTTAATCCATGACAGCGTAGTGTGTTACTAATGGTTTTCTTTGAGACTGTGGTCCCAGCTCTCTTCAGGTCATTGACCAGGTCCTGACGTGTAGTTCTGGGCTGATCCCTCACCTTACTCATGATCATTGATGCCCCACGAGGTGGTATCTTGCATGGAGCCCCAGACCGAGGGTGATTGACCGTTATCTTAGCACTATATATATATATATATATATAGCAGATATATCTCTCTGGTCACCCCCAAAACCAATTCTTTCTTTGGCCGCCTCTCCTTACTGTTCTCTGCTGCCAATGACTGGAATGAACTACAAAGATCTCTGAAACTGGAAACACTTATCTCCCTCACAAGCTTTAAGCACCAACTGTCAGAGCAGCTCACAGATTACTGCACCTGTACATAGCCCACCTATAATTTAGCCCAAACAACTACCTCTTTCCCTACTGTATTTATTTATTTTATTTATTTATTTTGCTCCATTGCACCCCTTTATTTTTACTTCTACTTTGCACATTCTTCCACTGCAAATCTACCATTCCAGTGTTTTACTTGCTATATTGTATTTACTTTGCCTCCATGGCCTTTTTTTGCCTTTACCTCCCTTATCTCACCTCATTTGCTCACATCTTATATAGACTTGTTTATACTGTATTATTGACTGTATGTTTGTTTTGCTCCATGTGTAACTCTGTGCCTTGTATGTGTCGAACTGCTTTGCTTTATCTTGGCCAGGTCGCAATTGTAAATGAGAACGTGTTCTCAACTTGCCTACCTGGTTAAATAAAGGTGAAATAAATAAATAAATCTTGAACTTCTTCCATTTTCTAATAATTGCGTCAACAGTTGTTGCCTTCTCACTAAGCTGCTTGCCTATTGTCCGGTAGCCCATCCCAGCCTTGTGCAGGTCTACAATTTTATCCCTGATGTCCTTACACAGCTCTCTGGTCTTGGCCATTGTGGAGAGGTTGGAGGGTGTTTGATTGAGTGTGTGGACAGGTGTCTTTTATACAGGTAATGAGTTCAAGCAGGTGCAGTTAATACAGGTAATTAGTGGAGAACAGGAGGGCTTCTTAAAGAAAAACTAACAGGTCTGTGAGAGCCGGAATTCTTACTGGTTGGTTGGTGATCAAATACTTATGTTATGCAATACAATGCAAATGAATTACTTAAAAATCATACAATGTGATTTTCTGAATTTTTGTTAAAAAAAATTCTGTAATAAAAAATTACAGACCTCTACACGATTTTTAAGTAGGAAAACCTGCAAAATCGGCTGTGCGTCAAATACTTGTTCTCCCCACTGTATATATATATTAAAGCCATCAGTTGAAACCCACACATTGGTTGATAGTTCAGTGTGAGGTGAAAATGATGACACTGATTTTCAGTTGTAGAAATGTAGCCAAGAGAAGCATCAACAATGTCAATTTAGGGATAGGTTGAACTGTAGCAAGGAGTCATCAGGCCAGGTAGTCCTGAGGCATGATCCTAGGGCTCAGGTCCTCTGAGAGAGAGAACGAAATAAAGAAATAAAGAGAGAAAGAGAGAAAGAAAGAGAGAAAAAGAGAGAAAGAGAGAGAGAATTAGAGAGAGTGTACTTAAATTCACACAAGACACCGGATAGGACAGGAAAAGTACTCCCCGACACATAAACTACTGCAGCATAAATACTGGTGGCTGAGACAGGAGGGTTCGGGAGCCCCATCAGATGATACCCCCGGACAGGGCCAAACAGGCAGGATATAACCCAACCCACTTTGCCAAAGCACAGCCCCCACACCACTACAGGGATATCTTCAACCACCAACTTACCATCCTGAGATGAGGCCAAATATAGCCCACAAAGATCTCCGCCACGTCACAACGCAAGAGGGGGCGCCAACCCCGACAGGAAGATCACGTCAGTGACTCAATCCACTCAAGTGACGCACCCCTCCTAGGGACTGCATGGAAGAGCACCATTAAGCCAGTGACTCAGCCCTTGTAAAAGGGTTAGAGGTAGAGAATCCCAGTGGAAAGAGGGGAACCGGCGAGGCAGAGACAGCAAGGGCGGTTCTTTGCTCCAGTGCCTTTCTGTTCACCTTCACACCCCTGGTCCAGACTACACTCAATCATAGGACCTACTGACGAGATGAGTCTTTGATAAAGACTTAAAGGTTGAGACCAAGTCTGCGTCTCTCACATGGGTAGGCAGACCATTCCATAAAAATTGAGCTCTATAGGAGAAAGCCCTGTCTCCAGCTGTTTGCTTAGAAATTCTAGGGACAATAAGGGGGCCTGCATCTTGTGACAGTGGTGTACATGTAGGTATGTACGGCAGGACCAAATCGGAAAGATAGTTAAGAGCAAACCCATGTAATGCTTTGTAGGTCAGCAGTAAAATCTTGAAACCAGCCCTTGCCTTAAAAGGAAGCCAGTGTAGTTCTAGACAAGATTCTAGCAGCTGAAGTTTATTTGGTTCTTTTTCCGGGTAGTCGGAAAGTAGAGCATTGCAGTAGTCTAACCTAGAATTGACAAAAGCATGGATTTGTTTTTCTGCATCATTTTTGGACAGAAAGTTTCTGATTTTTGCAATGTTACGTAGATGGAAAAAATCTGTCCTTGAAACAGTCTTGATATGTTCGTCAAAAGAGAGATCAGGGTCCAGAGTAATGCCGAGGTCCTTCACAGTTTTATTTGAGACGACTGTACAACCATCAAGATTAATTGTCAGATTCAACAGAATATCTCTTTGTTTCTTGGGACCTAGAACAAGCATCTCTGTTTTGTCCGAGTTTAAAAGTAGAACATTTGCAGCCATCCACTTCCTTATGTCTGAAACACAGGCTTCCAGGGAGGGCAATTTTGGGGCTTCAAAATTCGCATAGCAGTGAAAGTTAACATTATCTTTCCAAATTACATCACCAAGAGGTAAATTATATAGTGAAAATAGTAGTGGTCCTAGAACGGAACCTTGAGGAACACCAAAATTTACAGTTGATTTGTCAGAGGACAAACCATTCACAGAGACAAACTGATATCTTTCTGACAGATAAGATCTAAACCAGGCCAGAACTTGTCCCTGTAGACCAATTTGGGTTTCCAATCTCTCCAAAAGAATGTGGTGATCGATGGTATCAAAAGCAGCACTAAGGTCTAGGAGCACGAGGACAGGTGGACTATGTCAATAGACTATGTCAATCTCCACGAAAATAAAATACATCCCTACCTTCTAGGCCCAGTATCAATGGCTTGGCTTGACAATCTCAGAATGTCATTAAACTTTTGGTGTTTTGTATCAGATGTCTCTTCCCATTCATCAATTGGCCGCTGCACTGTTTGGATTGATTGAATGATTTTATTTGTCAGCTAATTATGGATAGCTGCCTTTTTTTTTAAATTTCACCTAAAATGACATGCCCAATCTAACTGCCTGTAGATCAGGCCCTGAAGCAAGGATATGCACATTCTTGGCACCATTTGAAAGGAAACACAATATACTTTGTGTAAATGTGAATTAAAATTAGGCGAATATAACACAATAGAAGTGGTAGAAGAAAATACAAAGATTTTGTTTTTCTACTGTCATCTTTGAAATGCAACAGAATGGTCCCAAATCTAGTCATCACTCTGGTTATGATTCCGATGGTGTCGACAAGATGTATGTGCAAAGTTTCAGATGGATCACTTGAAGTATGAGCAAACTACATGACATTTAGTGTGAAGTCACCCAGGTACATTTGGGCAAATCGTGAAGGAGTCATTTACATTTACATTTACATTTACATTTAAGTCATTTAGCAGACGCTCTTATCCAGAGCGACTTACAAATTTCACATTACTTTTTTCCGCAAGAATATCATCAAATCTGTATACTTGGACTTTGATTTAACTTTTCAATTTAGATATATTATAAGTTCAACATTTGTAAAACACACAGTTTTCATAACTTCATAACTCTCCATATTCTAATGATTTTTGTCCAAAAGGAAAAGGCTGGATGTCGCACAAGATTAGCATCAACATTTTGCAACAGGGTTCATTGGCTATCGAGCTAGCTTTGTTTGACCCCGATTGGTGCCATGAAGGCGTCGCTATCTGACCAAATTTGGTGTCCTATAGGATATACTACACTCCTAATGATATGGTGAAGTCTGTTTACGTTCTAGGAATAAATAAATAAAAAGATCTCTGAGGAATAAATATGAACATGATTTGACTGGTTGAAACAACGTTTAGGGATAGATTTTCACAGATTCCTTTCTTTGCAAATTGAACGATTGGAAATACAAAATCGATCGTACATGCTATATGACCTTTTTAGGATATGAAAAAAATATTTTATCTAATAAAACAAGACTTTGTGATATCTCTGGGACCCTTTGAATGATAAATCAGAGCAAGATTTCAGAATGTAAGTACACATTTCACCTTCAGAGGTGAATTTATCAAACCTATTGAGGAGAAAATGTGTTTTGTTGTTAGGAGCTCTCCTCAAACAATAGCATGGCATTTTTTTGCAGTATTAGCTACTGTAAATTGGACACTGCAGTTATATTAACAAGAATTTACGCTTTCAGCTGATATAAGACACTTATATGTACCGACATTTGTTGTTCCTCTAAAATCTGCGATCGTGACACATGGCGCTGCATGATTTACGACTGTCCCATTGACGGGACGCCTATCCCAAAGAAGTCAAAAACAAAAACATATACTATACACACAAGTTTTTTTTAAGTGACCGGGATTGCACAATTAGGTTGGGGACTTATTTCCATTGTGGTCCCTGATTTTTATATAAATGCATATACAATTACATAAATAGACACATTACAGAGATAGAGACAAAAAAACGCCCAATCCCCAGATGAGTGGGGGGGGGGGGGGGGTTAAGTACAATTATTATAAGCATTTTTGGCTTGTAACTTATTCTTTAGATGTTTGGGGATACTGGTGGACCATGGTGTGCAGACATAGTCAAAGTCACACTGGACTAGCACACTTGCCAGAGTCTTTAGGGTGTCTGTAGTTACCTTTCCATCCAATTTGAAACCGATTGAATATTCTAAAATCTTCATAAAACCAATATGAGATTTCCTTTAAAAAAAATTGCGCCAGACAACATGACAGGGAAGATTTTAATGCACCAGACATTTGAGAAATGTAATGGACACCCATATGCATTCAGATCCAGCCTGGCGCAGCCAGCCCTGTTGTCCAAATGAGCCACCTTTACATGTCTTTAAAAACAGTCTAAAACAAATTACAAAACACTATTCCTTGTGTTTTGATGTGAAGCATATGGAAAATTTAGAGCCTATTTCCTTTTTTTGGGGGGGGGCTACTTTCCTAAAACAATAATTGTCCCCCTCACGGTTCAGTTGTCAGAGATTTGAGCTCTACATGTATTTTTTAATTTTTAATTTTAGTTAACCTTTATTTAACAATGCAAGTCAGATAAGAACAAATTCTTATTTACAATCATGGCCTAGAAACAGGGGGTTAACTGCCTTGTTCAGGGGCAGAATGACAGATTTTGACCTTGGCAGCTCGGGGATTCGATCCACCAACCTATCAGGGCATTGCATGCATAGGCCTATAGGCTTAGGTGTCCACTGATATGAACAGTTGAATAAATATATATAGCCTATGTAAAGGAAGAGAAGCTCAGGTCTAACCCCAGAGAGATAGACATATGCAGGAGGTAGCATGCTACAACACATACATTTCTTCATGTCAGTTGGCTACTGCGTCTGCTATACAGAGGTAGATGTACAGAGGGAGGCTAATTTGTTATTTTTCTATCCTAATATTTTGTATAAAGATAGGCATTATATTGTTAAATTATAGTACTAGTTCTGGTAGGCCTGAAACAGTCTTCCTCGCCGCAAGCTGGGACCCACTGCCTTCATATCATAAGCCTGGAGTAGTTAAAGCTGAATAATAGCCACACCATACCAATCCTTCACTAATGTTTCTAAACTTTATTAGGTAAATATCAAAAGTAAGCCAAGCCATTGTTTATATGGAAAATACAAGCAGAAGAGTGAATGTAAACCAGGGAATAAACACACTACCCTCCCCTGTTCCACACCAAAAATCACACAACCCCCACAAAGCAAAAACAAAAGTTTGACAACCCTTCCCGTATTTTGAACCACCGCACCCCAAGTAAATGTTGATCTGCCCCTAAGCCAGCAATAGAACATGTAAATGCTTCTCACTGTGAAAGATGCTCATTAAATTCTCTCAATTCAAATGGATATTTGAGATGTTTTCTAAAGTTTTGACCACACTGTGAGAAACTGAAACTGTCGAGTCTATCGGGTGTGTTTGCACAGGGTACCTAACGTAGTTTGTTACGCAGACTATTACGGAATTACTCATGAGGTACACACAGAATCTAGCATCTCCAGTGCATCTCACAGTAGGGGTACATGTGTTCAGTAACAGGACCGTAGCAGTATTAGCTCCTTGACGTCAGGCTGCAGTCAACAGCATCGCCACATCACACCAGATACCTTCAGACAGGCAGCCAGACACAAATCAAAGGGAAACCAGCACCTATCTCTGCATCTCTCTGTCTTTACGGATAATATGATTCATTTTGGGTCCTTCCAGTAATCTATGAAAAATGCTTAGTGTCCAAATAATAACACATCTATGACACGTTGTTATCAGCCAAATGAAAAATGACATTATCTTCAAAAGGGTTTAAGCCCGCCTGGTCACGCATTCATGGGGGAATATCCTCTGAGGAAACATAATTCGCACCAGCGCTTAATATTCGGTTCTCATATGTGTCAAATGTTAATTTTCGGGGTCATGCAGAAGTCAAGAGAGAAAAAGAGAAAGTACATTTTTGGGTATAGTTTGTGATTTTATGAAAGTACAGTATGGGTATAGTTTGTGATTTTATTCAAGTACATTTTGGGTATAGTTTGTGATTTTATTAAAGTACAGTAGGGGTATAGTTTATGATTTTATTAAAATACAGTATGGGTATAGTTTATGATTTTATTAAAATACAGTATGGGTATAGTTTATGATTTTATTAAAATACAGTATGGATATAGTTTGTGATTTTATTAAAATACAGTATGGGTATAGTTTGTGATTTTATGAAAGTACAGTATGGGTATAGTTTATGATTTTATTAAAATACAGTATGGGTATAGTTCGTGATTTTATTAAAATACAGTAGGGGTATAGTTTATGATTTTATTAAAATACAGTATAGGTATAATTTGTGATTTTATTAAAGTACAGTAGGGGTATAGTTTGTGATTTTATTAAAGTACAGTAGGGGTATAGTTTGTGATTTTATTAAAATACAGTATGGGTATAGGTTATGATTTTATTAAAATACAGTAGGGGTATAGTTTGTGATTTCATTAGAATACAGTATGGGTATAGTTTATGATTTTATTAAAATACAGTAGGGTTATAGTTTGTGATTTTATTAAAATACAGTATGGGTATAGTTTGTGATTTCATTAAAATACAGTATGGGTATAGTTTGTGATTTCATTAAAATACAGTATGGGTATAGTTTATGATTTTATTAAAATACAGTAGGGGTATAGTTTATGATTTTATTAAAATACAGTATGGGTATAGTTTGTGATTTTATTAAAATACAGTAGGGGTATAGTTTATGATTTTATTAAAATACAGTATGGGTATAGTTTATGATTTTATTAAAATACAGTATAGGTATAGTTTGTGATTTTATTAAAGTACAGTAGGGGTATAGTTTATGATTTTATTAAAATACAGTAGGGTTATAGGTTGTGATTTTATTAAAATACAGTATGGGTATAGTTTATGATTTTATTAAAATACAGTAGGGTTATAGTTTGTGATTTTATTAAAATACAGTGTGGGTATAGTTTGTGATTTTATTAAAATACAGTATGGATGTAGTTTATGATTTTATTAATGTACAGTATGGGTATAGTTTATGATTTTATTAAAATACAGTATGGGTATAGTTTGTGATTTTATTAAAATGCAGTATGGATATAGTTTATGATTTTATTAAAATACAGTATGGGTATAGTTTATGATTTTATTAATGTACAGTATGGGTATAGTTTATGATTTTATTAAAATACAGTATGGGTATAGTTTGTGATTTTATTAAAATACAGTATGGGTATAGTTTATGATTTTATTAAAATACAGTATGGGTATAGTTTGTGATTTTATTAAAATACAGTAGGGGTATAGTTTATGATTTTATTAAAATACAGTAGGGGTATAGTTTGTGATTTCATTAAAATACAGTATGGGTATAGTTTATGAATTTATTAAAATACAGTAGGGGTATAGTTTATGATTTTATTAAAATACAGTATGGGTATAGTTTATGATTTTATTAAAATACAGTATGGATATAGTTTATGATTTTATTAAAATACAGTAGGGTTATAGTTTGTGATTTTATTAAAATACAGTATGGGTATAGTTTGTGATTTCATTAAAATACAGTATGGGTATAGTTTGTGATTTCATTAAAATACAGTATGGGTATAGTTTATGATTTTATTAAAATACAGTATGGGTATAGTTTGTGATTTCATTAAAATACAGTAGGGGTATAGTTTATGATTTCATTAAAATACAGTATGGGTATAGTTTATGATTTTATTAAAATACAGTAGGGGTATAGTTTATGATTTTATTAAAATACAGTAGGGGTATAGTTTGTGATTTCATTAAAATACAGTATGGGTATAGTTTATGAATTTATTAAAATACAGTAGGGGTATAGTTTATGATTTTATTAAAATACAGTATGGGTATAGTTTATGATTTTATTAAAATACAGTATGGATATAGTTTATGATTTTATTAAAATACAGTAGGGTTATAGTTTGTGATTTTATTAAAATACAGTATGGGTATAGTTTGTGATTTCATTAAAATACAGTATGGGTATAGTTTGTGATTTCATTAAAATACAGTATGGGTATAGTTTATGATTTTATTAAAATACAGTAGGGGTATAGTTTATGATTTTATTAAAATACAGTATGGGTATAGTTTGTGATTTCATTAAAATACAGTAGGGGTATAGTTTATGATTTCATTAAAATACAGTATGGGTATAGTTTATGATTTTATTAAAATACAGTATGGGTATAGTTTATGATTTTATTAAAATACAGTATGGGTATAGTTTGTGATTTTATTAAAATACAGTCGGGGTATAGTTTATGATTTTATTAAAATACAGTATGGGTATAGTTTATGATTTTATTAAAATACAGTATAGGTATAGTTTGTGATTTTATTAAAGTACAGTAGGGGTATAGTTTATGATTTTATTAAAATACAGTATGGTTATAGTTTGTGATTTTATTAAAATACAGTATGGGTATAGTTTATGATTTTATTAAAATACAGTATGGGTATATTTTTTGATTTTATTAAAATACAGTATGGGTATAGTTTGTGATTTCATTAAAATGCAGTATGGGTATAGTTTATGATTTTATTAAAATACAGTATGGGTATAGTTTATGATTTTATTAAAATACAGTAGGGGTATAGTTTATGATTTTATTAAAATACAGTAGGGTTATAGTTTGTGATTTTATTAAACTACAGTATGGGTATAGTTTGTGATTTCATTAAAATACAGTATGGGTATAGTTTATGATTTTATTAAAATACAGTAGGGGTATAGTTTATGATTTTATTAAAATACAGTGTGGGTATAGTTTATGAATTTATTAAAATACAGTATGGGTATAGTTTATGATTTTATTAAAATACAGTATGGGTATAGTTTGTGATTTTATTAAAATACAGTAGGGGTATAGTTTATGATTTTATTAAAATACAGTAGGGGTATAGTTTGTGATTTCATTAAAATACAGTATGGGTATAGTTTATGAATTTATTAAAATACAGTAGGGGTATAGTTTATGATTTTATTAAAATACAGTATGGGTATAGTTTATGATTTTATTAAAATACAGTATGGATATAGTTTATGATTTTATTAAAATACAGTAGGGTTATAGTTTGTGATTTTATTAAAATACAGTATGGGTATAGTTTGTGATTTCATTAAAATACAGTATGGGTATAGTTTGTGATTTCATTAAAATACAGTATGGGTATAGTTTATGATTTTATTAAAATACAGTATGGGTATAGTTTGTGATTTCATTAAAATACAGTAGGGGTATAGTTTATGATTTCATTAAAATACAGTATGGGTATAGTTTATGATTTTATTAAAATACAGTAGGGGTATAGTTTATGATTTTATTAAAATACAGTAGGGGTATAGTTTGTGATTTCATTAAAATACAGTATGGGTATAGTTTATGAATTTATTAAAATACAGTAGGGGTATAGTTTATGATTTTATTAAAATACAGTATGGGTATAGTTTATGATTTTATTAAAATACAGTATGGATATAGTTTATGATTTTATTAAAATACAGTAGGGTTATAGTTTGTGATTTTATTAAAATACAGTATGGGTATAGTTTGTGATTTCATTAAAATACAGTATGGGTATAGTTTGTGATTTCATTAAAATACAGTATGGGTATAGTTTATGATTTTATTAAAATACAGTAGGGGTATAGTTTATGATTTTATTAAAATACAGTATGGGTATAGTTTGTGATTTCATTAAAATACAGTAGGGGTATAGTTTATGATTTCATTAAAATACAGTATGGGTATAGTTTATGATTTTATTAAAATACAGTATGGGTATAGTTTATGATTTTATTAAAATACAGTATGGGTATAGTTTGTGATTTTATTAAAATACAGTCGGGGTATAGTTTATGATTTCATTAAAATACAGTATGGGTATAGTTTATGATTTTATTAAAATACAGTATAGGTATAGTTTGTGATTTTATTAAAGTACAGTAGGGGTATAGTTTATGATTTTATTAAAATACAGTATGGTTATAGTTTGTGATTTTATTAAAATACAGTATGGGTATAGTTTATGATTTTATTAAAATACAGTAAGGGTATATTTTTTGATTTTATTAAAATACAGTATGGGTATAGTTTGTGATTTCATTAAAATGCAGTATGGGTATAGTTTATGATTTTATTAAAATACAGTATGGGTATAGTTTATGATTTTATTAAAATACAGTAGGGGTATAGTTTATGATTTTATTAAAATACAGTAGGGTTATAGTTTGTGATTTTATTAAACTACAGTATGGGTATAGTTTGTGATTTCATTAAAATACAGTATGGGTATAGTTTATGATTTTATTAAAATACAGTAGGGGTATAGTTTATGATTTTATTAAAATACAGTGTGGGTATAGTTTGTGATTTTTTTAAAATACAGTATGGATATAGTTTATGATTTTATTAAAATACAGTATGGGTATAGTTTGTGATGTTATTAAAATACAGTATGGGTATAGTTTATGATTTTATTAAAAATACAGTATGGGTATAGTTTGTGATTTCATTAAAATACAGTATGGGTATAGTTTGTGATTTCATTAAAATACAGTATGGGTATAGTTTACGATTTTATTAAAATACAGTATGGGTATAGTTCATGATTTTATTAAAAATACAGTATGGGTATAGTTTGTGATTTCATTAAAATACAGTATGGGTATAGTTTATGATTTTATTAAAATACAGTATGGGTATAGTTTGTGATTTTATTAAAATACAGTATGGATATAGTTTATGATTTTATTAATGTACAGTATGGGTATAGTTTATGATTTTATTAAAATACAGTATGGGTATAGTTTGTGATTTTATTAAAATACAGTATGGATATAGTTTATGATTTTATTAAAATACAGTATGGGTATAGTTTGTGATTTTATTAATGTACAGTATGGGTATAGTTTGTGATTTTATTAATGTACAGTATGGGTATAGTTTATGATTTTATTAAAATACAGTATAGGTATAGTTTGTGATTTTATTAAAATACAGTATGGATATAGTTTATGATTTTATTAATGTACAGTATGGGTATAGTTTATGATTTTATTAAAATACAGTATGGGTATAGTTTGTGATTTCATTAAAATACAGTATGGGTATAGTGCCAGATGTCATTCAGGAGAAGGGAAACAGTGAATCTTCCAGAGGAAAGTATTCAATTTAGTTCTGAAACAGGCTGGTTTCTGTATGAAGTACTAAGTCTGTACATCATACTACATGCATGTCCATCCATACTGTAGTTCGTATACACACAATAACTCTACTGAGCTTATGTAACACACACACACACACGCACTAAGCTCACACGCTCCATACGCATCATAAACATACACACATTTACCATACTCTACACACTAAGCCAAGTATGTCCTGTATATAACATACTACATGAACACACTAAGCCTGCCCTACAGTATAACGCACACTGAACCCCCCCCTGGGGAGGCAGCATATCTCAGTCAGCTTCTCCATAGTTGTCTAGCGGAGCAGAGAAGAGTTTTTCATACTGATCAGGTCCACGATATTAACTGCATGGGAGTTTATCTAGAACACACAGGCGCATGTCCGCCTGCACACACACACGTGCAAGGAGGTAAAGCCAAGACCAGAGGTGTATGTGTTACCCCTAGAGAAATCACTTTAATCTGAGGAGCGTGAAAGCTTCCATTCAGCCCTGATTCATATCACCATCAATACTTACTGAAATAGGAGGATCATATTCATCAACACATCTCTATTGGTTTCCCTCTTCAGTCAAGAATCCTATACATCTTTCAGAGAAGGACATGGAGTTGCTGATATTTTCATCTCTTATCGATTTCCAATATCTCTGTCAGCTGTCTGGAACACTAGTCTGGTGAACCATATGGCTCATTATATCAGCTTCTTTTCAGAGTATGCACCAACATATATGTGTGTGTGTGTGTGTGTGTGTGTGTGTGTGTGTGTGTGTGTGTGTGTGTGTGTGTGTGTGTGTGTGTGTGTGTGTGTGTGTGCTACGCCAGTGCCGTTCTCCCAGACCTTTGAGAGAGCCAGTGCCTCCAAACACTCGGCAGGTGATCTGAACTCAACATTGATCAGACATCAAAACCTCAGCTCAAAGATACATCTTTACCCAGACACAGACAGACAGACAAGACACACAGACAGAAAGATACACCCACCCACCCACACACACACAGACAGATAGACACGCAGATAGACAGAGACCACAAAACAGAAAAATATGAAAGCCATGAGAGAAAAGCAGTGTGAAAAACATGTCAGATGATTGTTAATGAAGACATCAGTCTGTAATCAGGTCAGGCAGTATGTGTGTTAGCGGAGCAGTGTGTGTGTGTGCGTGGCTGGGAGATAAGCAAGAAGCGGGAGCGTGCTAATGTACTTTAGTAACGGAGCTTTGCCGTTTGCTGGCAGAATTCCGAGACGCAGCGCAGGGAACCGACCTCACCTTTGGGAATGCTGACGGGAATCCTGTTTAATCTCTCACATTTAAAGTTTAAAGCTCTGGACAACACACACTCAGACACACAATGACTTCAAAGATGCAATGCAGAATGAAACACTAAAACACTACACATGCGTGTGAGCACACACACATGTAACGGAGACACACCCCAGCACGCATGCATACGTACACAAAACACATACACAGACATATAGATGACCTAGTGAAATGTGGAAATGAGGCTGTGTTTGGGTGGCTGACTGGCTGATTGGCTGGATGGATGGCTGTGGTTTGCAGGGTAAACAGAGGGGGTAATAGAGGGGGCTCTAAAGGGTAAGTAAGGGGTAATTGGGGTGTTGATTGGAAGCAGAACACAGATGGCTATTGACATCTGTAATGAGATTAAGGAAGATGGCGATGGGATGAGGTTTTGGGGTGATGGGGAGAGGTAATTAGATAAGGTTAGGTGTGTGTGTGGAGGGGTTCTACCCATAACCCAGAGGCATCATCTTGCAAAGTTAAAATGTCTCTCCCCATTCTCTCCCATCCATCTCTCTCTCCCTGACACTTCCGCCTTGTTAATTTAATTGATTTGATTTCCATTGTCCCTTGTTATCTCTCTCACTCTACTCTGTCTCATTCCTTTCCCTCCCTCCCTGCCTCCCTCCCTCCCTCCCTCCCTCCCTCCCTCCGTCCGTCCGTCCGTCTGTCTGTCTCATTCCTCTCCATCCCTCCTCCCTATGTCTGTCTGTCTCATTAATCTCTTGCTCTTTCCTCTCTCTGTCTGTCATTCCTCTCCTGCTCTCTCTCCTCGCTCCCTCCCTCCCTCCCTCCCTCCCTCCCTCCCTCCCTCCCTCCCTCCCTCCCTCCCTCCCTCCCTCCCTCCCTCCCTCCCTCCCTCCCTCCCTCCCTCCGTCCGTCCCCCGTCCGTCCGTCCGTCCGTCTGTCTGTCTGTCTGTCTGTCTGTCTGTCTGTCTCGTTCCTCTCCTGCTCTCATTCATCTCCTGTTCTCTCCTCTCTCGCTCTGTCTGTCTCATTCCTCTCCTGCCCTCTCCTCCCTTTGTCGGTCTGTCTTGTTCCTCTCCTGCTCTCTCCTCTCTCTGCCTGTCTGTCTCATTCCTCTCCTGTTCTCTCCTCCCTCTGTCGGTCTGTCTCGTTCCTCTCCTGCTTTCTCCTCTCTCTGCCTGTCTGTCTCATTCCTCTCCTGCTCTCTACGACCCAGTGTGTCTGTCTGTCTCATTCATCTCCTGTTCTCTCCTCTCTCAATTCAATTCAATTCAATTCAAGGGCTTTATTGGCATGGGAAACATGTGTTAACATTGCCATAGCAAGTGAGGTAGATAATATATAAAGTGAATATATAAAGTGAAAAACAATAAAAATTTACAGTAAACATTACACATACAGAAGTTTCAAAACAATAAAGACATTACAAATGTCATATTATATATATACAGTGTTTTAACAATGTACAAATGGTTAAAGGACACAAGATAAAATAAATAAGCATAAATATGGGTTGTATTTACAATGGTGTTTGTTCTTCACTGGTTGCCCTTTTCTCGTGGCAACAAGTCACAAATCTTGCTGCTGTGATGGCACACTGTGGAATTTCACCCAGTAGATATGGGAGTTTTTCAAAATTGGATTTGTTTTCGAATTCTTTGTGGATCTGTGTAATCTGAGGGAAATATGTCTCTCTAATATGGTCATACATTGGGCAGGAGGTTAGGAAGTGCAGCTCAGTTTCCACCTCATTTTGTGGGCAGTGAGCACATAGCCTGTCTTCTCTTGAGAGCCATGTCTGCCTACGGCGGCCTTTCTCAATAGCAAGGCTATGCTCGCTGAGTCTGTACATAGTCAAAGCTTTCCTTAATTTTGGGTCAGTCACAGTGGTCAGGTATTCCGCCGCTGTGTATTCTCTGTTTAGGGCCAAATAGCATTTTAGTTTGCTCTGTTTTTTTGTTAATTCTTTCCAATGTGTCAAGTAATTATCTTTTTTTTTCTCATGATTTGGTTGGGTCTAATTGTGCTGTTGTCCTGGGGCTCTGTAAGGTGTGTTTGTGTTTGTGAACAGAGCCCCAGGACCAGCTTGCTTAGGGGACTCTTCTCCAGGTTCATCTCCCTGTAGGTGATGGCTTTGTTATGGAAGGTTTGGGAGAGAGAGTCTGTCATTCCTCTCCTGTTCTCTCTCTCTCTCTTTCTCTCTCCCCCCCCCTCTCTCTCTCTCTCTCTCTCTCTCCCTCTCTCTCTCCCCCCCTCTCTCTCTCTCTCTCTCTCTCTCTCTCTCTCTCTCTCCTCTCTCTCTCTCTCTCTCTCTCTCTCTCTCTCTCTCTCTCTCTCTCTCTCTCCCTCTCTCTCTCTCTCCCCCCCCCTCTCTCTCTCTCTCTCTCTCTCTCTCTCTCTCTCTCCCTCTCTCTCTCTGTCTCATTCCTCTCCTGTGCTCTCCTCCCTCTGCCTGTCTGTCTCATTCCTCTCCTGCTCTCTCCTACCCTGTCTGTCTCGTCCCTCTCCTGCTCTCTCCTCCCTCTATCGGTCTGTCTCCTTCCTCTCCTGCTCTCTCCTACCCTGTCTGTCTGTCTGTCTGTCTGTCTGTCTGTCTGTCTGTCTGTCTTGTTCCTCTCCTGCTCTCTCCTCCCTCTGTCGGTCTGTCTCATTCCTCTCCTGCTCACAAATCGGGCTGCTGTGATGGCACACTGTGAAATTTCACCCAGTAGATATGGGAGTTTATCAAAATTGGATTTGCTTTCAAATTCTTTGTTTTTGAATTATTTCTCTCTCTCTCTGTCTCATTCCTCTCCTGCTCGCTCCTCCCTGTCGGTCTCCCTGTCTGTCTCATTCCTCTCCTGCTCTCTCCTCCCTCTGTCGGTCTGTCTCATTCCTCTCCTGCTCTCTCCTCCCTCTGTCGGTCTGTCTCATTCCTCTCCTGCTCTCTCCCCCTCTCTCTGTCTTTGTGACTTTCACTTTGACTTTAGTCATTTTCTTTGATGGTATTTTTTTTTTTACTCAAGTATGATAATTGGGTACTTTCTCCACCACTGATGACTGTGTGACTGTGTGGCTGTATGACGGTATGGCTGTGTGGCTGTATGGCTGTATGGCTGTGTGGCTGTATGGCTGTATGGCTGTGTGGCTATATGGCTGTGTGGCTGTGTGGCTGTATGGCTGTATGGCTGTGTGGCTTTATGGCTGTATGGCTGTGTGGCTGTATGGCTGTATGGCTGTGTGGCTGTATGGCTGTGTGGCTGTATGGCTGTGTGGCTGTATGGCTGTGTGGCTGTGTGGCTTTATGACTGTATGGCAGTGGCACTGTATGGCTCTATGGTTGTATGACCGTTTGACTGTGTGGCTCCCAGCCGCTCCTCGCTTTTCAGTCAGAGGAGTGGTAGAAAGAGAGAGAGAGAGAGAGAGAGAGAGAGAGAGAGAGAGAGAGAGAGAGACTCCAGACCAGGTAATTGAAAGAAAATAATTCAGGCAGTGACTGGGTCACGGAATAGATCTCTGGAGTTGAAAGTGTGTGAGTGTGTGTGTGCGTGAGTGTGTGTCCCACGGTGACACATTAGCTAGGTGTTGGCTGGTGAGTGTGATTATAGCAGAGGTGTAAGTCTCCGTGTAATACGGCCTGTTGTAATACCAATCCAGTGACACTCTCCTCTAAGCCTGTTCTAAGTGGAATTTAGAGCAGTGAAACAGAACAGAGGCCAATTCACACCATTACACAGAAACAATGTGTTGTGTTTTGTTGTATATCGGAATGAAATGCAGATCGTTTTCAGAGATAAATTAGTTTCTCTGTTCTGTAACATTTAATGTGCAGGGTTTTGTTTCAGCCCTGCTCTTTCTGAAGATGTCATAAAACAACCACAGGCCGTCTGTCACAGGTTATGTCTAATACCTGTGATGTTAACCACAAAGACAGACATGGTGTCCTCTCCTCTCATTGTGTCTGGGGCTTAACAGGGTTCCAGTGATGGAGAGAGATCACCTTCAGAGCTTACAGAGACCCAGAGGTGTGAGTGTAAACCAGGCCTCCACTCAACACTGTCAGGGTAACACCGTTAATTGCACTCCACTCGCTTTTAATTAAATAACATAAGCCTATTACAAGTAGAAATGAGATTAATTTTGCATCTCACTCTGAAAACTGTATAATAAGGATGGGTGTGATATCTGGGTCTCCCATTACCACCCCCCCCCCCCCCGTGTGTGTGTGTGTGTGTGTGTGTGTGTGTGTGTGTGTGTGTGTGTGTGTGTGTGTGTGTGTGTGTGTGTATGTGTGTGTGTCAGAGATAGAGACAGATGGGGGCACCTTGGGGGTACTATTCCCCTCTGAGAGACAGGTGTCAAGGAGAGGGGAAGAGAGAAAGCGAAACAGAGCGAGCGAGAGTGCAGAACAGAGGGAAGGAGAGAGGGGAATAGAGAGAGAGGAGAGAATAGAAACAGAATGATGAGGGAGCAAGAGATGGAAGGAGAGAGAGAAAGTGAGAGGGGAGGTGATGAGGGAGAAGGAGAGAGTGATTAGAGGGCCATGCTAGTCTCTGCAGAGCTCTACTCACCCTTCTCTACCACTACACGCTACACACTACACACTACACGCTACACACTACACGCTACACACTACACACTACACACTACATGCGTGACGGGTTGTAACACCACACACCTCCATTGTGAAAGCAACAAAGGATCATGAGCCAGGGGACTAGAGGACAACATCCCTGCTTCACTAATCACTGTCATTACAGAGAGCAATACCACTCTGGTGTCTAAAGTCTCTCCCCTGTCTGTGTTGCTGTGTTGTGTTTCGTTACCTACCAAGGTTCTAAGTCATTAGACTACTGGTACTCTAGATGGGTTACATCCCTCTGTCTATTGCGTAACTGAATGGACCCGTATAGCCAGTACAATGTGACTGGAGAGTTTCATCTGTGACATAGTCGGGAAGGAATCCTGGCCAAAACTAAAGCCTCAGTAAATACTGAACCCAGGACTCGCCCTTGCTTGATTGTAATCTCCTGGTTATCATTCCAGCTAGCATCTCTGTCAACATAGCAGATGGGTGTGTTTATGTCCGTCTCTTCTTGTCACCCACTGTTTGTGTGTGTGTGTGTGTGTGTGTGTATGTGTGTGTGTGTGTGTGTGTGTGTGTGTGTGTGTGTGTGTGTGTGTGTGTGTGTGTGTGTGTGTGTGAGAGAGAGAGAGAGAGAGAGAGAGAGAGAGAGAGAGAGAGAGAGAGAGACAGAGACAGAGACAGAGACAGAGACAGAGACAGATCTGTCAGTCAGAGGAGAGCTAGCAAGTGGCAGGGTGGCCAGAGTTCAGAGGGGCTGTCTGGTCTGTCTCTGTAGGGTTTATACTGACAGCACAGAAAAGTGACAAAGAGAGGAGGAGGGTAAAAAAGAGAGAAAGAGAGAGGGAGGGACAGAGGGAGCGACAGACAGAGAGGGAGAGAGGGAGAGAGGGAGAGAGGGAGAGAGAGACATTGCAGGAGAAAGAGAAAGAAAGAGGGGAAGAGAAGAAGAGAGAGAGAAAGTGAAGGAGAGAGAGAATTTTACTGTCAACACTGCCAACACAGACCCAGGACTGACAGCACTTGTAGCTGTATTTAAATATAAACATCTCTATTTGCAATGTGACAATGTCCATCAGAGGGTAGCAATAATATGCTGTTTGCAATCTGTACACATTAGTAGACAATGCATGTGATGTAATCGCAATGTGTTGTATTCAAAACTTGTTTTGAAGCAGGTACCATGTACAGTTCCTTGCGAAAGTATTCGGCCCCCTTGAACTTTGCGACCTTTTGCCACATTTCAGGCTTCAAACATAAAGATATAAAACTGTATTTTTTTGTGAAGAATCAACAACAAGTGGGACACAATCATGAAGTGGAACAACATTTATTGGATATTTCAAACTTTTTTAACAAATCAAAAACTGAAAAATTGGGCGTGCAAAATTATTCAGCCCCTTTACTTTCAGTGCAGCAAACTCTCTCCAGAAGTTCAGTGAGGATCTCTGAATGATCCAATGTTGACCTAAATGACTAATGATGATAAATACAATCCACCTGTGTGTAATCAAGTCTCCGTATAAATGCACCTGTACTGTGATAGTCTCAGAAGTCCGTTAAAAGCGCAGAGAGCATCATGAAGAACAAGGAACACACCAGGCAGGTCCGAGATACTGTTGTGAAGACGTTTAAAGCCGGATTTGGATACAAAAAGATTTCCCAAGCTTTAAACATCCCAAGGAGCACTGTGCAAGCGATAATATTGAAATGGAAGGAGTATCAGACCACTGCAAATCTACCAAGACCTGGCCGTCCCTCTAAACTTTCAGCTCATACAAGGAAAAGACTGATCAGAGATGCAGCCAAGAGGCCCATGATCACTCTGGATGAACTGCAGAGATCTACAGCTGAGGTGGGAGACTCTGTCCATAGGACAACAATCAGTCATATACAGTGCCTTGCGAAAGTATTCGGCCCCCTTGAACTTTGCGACCTTTTGCCACATTTCAGGCTTCAAACATAAAGATATAAAACTGTATTTTTTTGTGAAGAATCAACAACAAGTGGGACACAATCATGAAGTGGAACGACATTTATTGGATATTTCAAACTTT
The DNA here is from genome assembly GCF_036934945.1 of Oncorhynchus masou masou. Taxonomy (NCBI): domain Eukaryota; kingdom Metazoa; phylum Chordata; class Actinopteri; order Salmoniformes; family Salmonidae; genus Oncorhynchus; species Oncorhynchus masou. Next base: position 22,093,829 of record NC_088240.1, on the reverse strand, counting down.
TTTAACAAATCAAAAACTGAAAAATTGGGCGTGCAAAATTATTCAGCCCCTTTACTTTCAGTGCAGCAAACTCTCTCCAGAAGTTCAGTGAGGATCTCTGAATGATCCAATGTTGACCTAAATGACTAATGATGATAAATACAATCCACCTGTGTGTAATCAAGCCTCCGTATAAATGCACCTGCACTGTGATAGTCTCAGAGGTCCGTTAAAAGCGCAGAGAGCATCATGAAGAACAAGGAACACACCAGGCAGGTCCGAGATACTGTTGTGAAGACGTTTAAAGCCGGATTTGGATACAAAAAGATTTCCCAAGCTTTAAACATCCCAAGCAGCACTGTGCAAGCGATAATATTGAAATGGAAGGAGTATCAGACCACTGCAAATCTACCAAGACCTGGCCGTCCCTCTAAACTTTCAGCTCATACAAGGAGAAGACTGATCAGAGATGCAGCCAAGAGGCCCATGATCACTCTGGATGAACTGCAGAGATCTACAGCTGAGGTGGGAGACTCTGTCCATAGAACAACAATCAGTCGTATATTGCACAAATCTGGCCTTTATGGAAGAGTGGCAAGAAGAAAGCCATTTCTTAAAGATATCCATAAAAAGTGTTGTTTAACGTTTGCCACAAGCCACCTGGGAGACACACCAAACATGTGGAAGAAGGTGCTCTGGTCAGATGAAACCAAAATTGAACTTTTTGGCAACAATGCAAAACGTTATGTTTGGCGTAAAAGCAACACAGCTCATCAACCACAACACACCACCCCACTGTCAAACATGGTGGTTGCAGCATCATGGTTTGGGCCTGCTTTTCTTCAGCAGAGACAGGGAAGATGGTTAAAATTGATGGGAAGATGGATGGAGCCAAATACAGGACCATTCTGGACCATTCTGGAAGAAAACCTGATGGAGTCTGCAAAAGACCTGAGACTGGGACGGAGATTTGTCTTCCAACAAGACAATGATCCAAAACATAAAGCAAAATCTACAATGGAATGGTTCAAAAATAAACATATCCAGGTGTTAGAATGGCCAAGTCAAAGTCCAGACCTGAATCCAATCGAGAATCTGTGGAAAGAACTGAAAACTGCTGTTCACAAATGCTCTCCATCCAACCTCACTGAGCTCGAGCTGTTTTGCAAGGAGGAATGGGAAAAAATGTCAGTCTCTCGATGTGCAAAACTGATAGAGACATACCCCAATCAACTTACAGCTGTAATTGCAGCAAAAGGTGGTGCTACAAAGTATTAACTTAAGGGGGCTGAATAATTTTGCATGTCCAATTTTTCAGTTTTTGATTTGTTAAAAAAGTTTGAAATATCCAATAAATGTCGTTCCACTTCATGATTGTGTCCCACTTGTTGTTGATTCTTCACAAAAAAATACAGTTTTATATCTTTATGTTTGAAGCCTGAAATGTGGCAAAAGATCGCAATGTTCAAGGGGGCCGAATACTTTCGCAAGGCACTGTATTGCACAAATCTGGTCTTTATGGAAGAGTGGCAAGAAGAAAGCCATTTCTTAAAGATATCCATAAAAAGTGTTGTTTAAAGTTTGCCACAAGCCACCTGGGAGACACACCAAACATGTGGAAGAAGGTGCTCTGGTCAGATGAAACCAAAATTGAACTTTTTGGCAACAATGCAAAACGTTATGTTTGATGTAAAAGCAACACAGCTCATCACCTTGAACACACCAACCCCACTGTCAAACATGGTGGTGGCAGCATCATGGTTTGAGCCTGCTTTTCTTCAGCAGGGACAGGGAAGATGGTTAAAATTGATGGGAAGATGGATGGAGCCAAATACAGGACCATTCTGGAAGAAAACCTGATGGAGTCTGCAAACGACCTGAGACTGGGATGGAGATTTGTCTTCCAACAAGACAATGATCCAAAACATAAAGCAAAATCTACAATGGAATGGTTCAAAAATTAACATATCCAGGTGTTAGAATGGCCAAGTCAAAGTCCAGACCTGAATCCAATCGAGAATCTGTGGAAAGAACTGAAAACTGCTGTTCACAAATGCTCTCCATCCAACCTCACTGAGCTCGAGCTGTTTTGCAAGGAGGAATGGGAAAAAAATTCAGTCTCTCGATGTGCAAAACTGATAGAGACATACCCCAAGCGACTTACAGCTGTAATCGCAGCAAAAGGTGGCGCTACAAAGTATTAACTTAAGGGGGCTGAATAATTTTGCACGCCCAATTTTTCAGTTTTTGATTTGTTAAAAAAGTTTGAAATATCCAATAAATGTCGTTCCACTTCATGATTATGTCCCACTTGTTGTTGATTCTTCACAAAAAAATACAGTTTTATATCTTTATGTTTGAAGCCTGAAATGTGGCAAAAGGTCGCAAAGTTCAAGGGGGCCGAATACTTTCGCAAGGCACTGTATGTACCAGTATGTAAAATGACACTGTTTGTTTTGGCAACTTCTCTGCATTTTTGCGGTTATCAAAATGTCAACCATGTTTATCTCCAAGCAGTTACCCCAACTGGACATATGGGGGCAGAGGAAGCCAAAAGAGGGGAAGATAGGTCCAGAGAAGGCCAGCAGAGGGGCAGAGGAAGCCAAAAGAGGGGAAGATAGGGCCAGAGAAGGCCAGCAGAGGGGCAGAGGAAGCCAAAAGAGGGGAAGATAGGGCCAGAGAAGGCCAGCAGAGGGGCAGAGGAAGCCAAAAGAGGGGAAGATAGGGCCAGAGAAGGCCAGCGGAGGGGCAGAGGAAGCCAAAAGAGGGGAAGATAGGTCCAGAGAAGGCCAGCAGAGGGGCAGAGGAGAAGCATAAGGGACGAAAGGGGAGCTGAGGGGCCATAGACAGGAGCTGAATCACAATGACCTCTCCAATGACTGCAGGATATTATAGACACTGAATATAGAAAACTCATCTAGATTTCCATCACTCTGTGATATAATACAACATCTAGACAAGTGTTTGATGTACTGTATTGATACAGCAAGGGCTTATCTTACATAAAGCCATTAGAAAACAGCTCTCAAACTTCCTTGTTAAAGTCTGTAAAGTCACAAAGTGTTGAATCATGATAAGAGCTCAGCATAAGGAGAATTGCATAACTCTTCATTAATAAACTCAAACACAATCCCATACATAAAGTCCTGATGGCCTGACCTGTGTCCGCGGTCGAGACATATTGTTAGGTGTCTGAACGCGTATGTGTGTTTGTTTGTGTGTGTTTGAGTGTGTTTTTGTGTCTGGTCTTGGAGTCTGTCTCTCTGAGCAGTGAACAGGGCGATGTGCGCTGTGTTTTTGTGTCTTGTTGCTGCGTTTTTGTGTCTTGTCTTGGAGTCTGTCTCTCTGAGCTGTGAACAGGGCGATGTGTGCTGTGTTTTTGTGTCTTGTCTTGGAGTCTGTCTCTCTGAGCTGTGAACAGGGCGATGTGTGCTGTGTTTTTGTGTCTTGTCTTGGAGTCTGTCTCTCTGAGCTGTGAACAGGGCGATGTGTGCTGTGTTTTTGTGTCTTGTCTTGGAGTCTGTCTCTCTGAGCTGTGAACAGGGCGATGTGAGCTGTGTTTTTGTGTCTTGTCTTGGAGTCTGTCTCTCTGAGCTGTGAACGGGGCGATGTGAGCTGTGTTTTTGTGTCTTGTCTTGGAGTCTGTCTCTCTGAGCTGTGAACATGGCGATTTGAGCTGTGTTTTTGTGTCTTGTCTTGGAGTCTGTCTCTCTGAGCTGTGAACAAGGCGATGTGAACTGTGTTTTTGTGTCTTGTCTTGGAGTCTGTCTCTCTGAGCTGTGAACAGGGCGATGTGAGCTGTGTTTTTGTGTCTTGTCTTGGAGTCTGTCTCTCTGAGCTGTGAGCAGGGCGATGTGAACTGTGTTTTTGTGTCTTGTCTTGGAGTCTGACTCTCTGAGCTGTGAGCAGGGCGATGTGAGCTGTGTTTTTGTGTCTTGTCTTGGAGTCTGTCTCTCTGAGCTGTGAGCAGGGCGATGTGAACTGTGTTTTTGTGTCTTGTCTTGGAGTCTGTCTCTCTGAGCTGTGAACAGGGCGATGTGAGCTGTGTTTTTGTGTCTTGTCTTGGAGTCTGTCTCTCTGAGCAGTGAACAGGGCGATGTGAACTGTGTTTTTGTGTCTTGTCTTGGAGTCTGTCTC
>NC_088240.1:19832213-19837213 GCF_036934945.1 Oncorhynchus masou masou | reverse complement strand
AGTACTAAATCACTGTGTTTACCCCCTACAGTACTCAATCACTGTGTTTACCCCCTTCCAGTGCTCCATCACTGTGTTTACCCCCTACAGTACTCCATCACTGTGTTTACCCCCTACAGTACTCCATCACTGTGTTTACCTCCTACAGTACTCCATCACTGTGTTTACCCCCTAAATTACTCCATTTACTGTGTTTACCCCTACAGTATTCAATCACTGTGTTAACCCCTACAGTATTCAATCACTGTGTTTACCCCCTACAGTACTCCATCACTGTGTTTACCCCCTACAGTACTCCATCACAGTGTTTACCCCCTACAGTACTCATCACTGTGTTTACCCCCTACAGTACTCATCACTGTGTTTACCCCTACAATACTCCATCACTGTATTTACCCTCAACAGTACTCCATCACTGTGTTTACCTCCTACAGTACTCCATCACTGTGTTTACCCCCTACAGTACTCCATCACTGTGTTTACCTCCTACAGTACTCCATCACTGTGTTTACCCCCTACAGTACTCCATCACTGTGCTTACCTCCTACAATACTCCATCACTGTGTTTACCCCTACAGTATTCAATCACTGTGTTTACCCCCGACAATACTCCATCACTGTGTTTAACCCCTACAGCACTCCATCACTGTCTACCCCCTACAGTACTCCATCACTGTGTTTACCCTCTAATGTATTCATCACAGTGTTTACCCCCTACAGTACTCCATCACTGTGTCTACCCCCTACAGTACTCCATCACTGTGTTTACACTTAACAGTATTCCATCACTGTGTTGACCCCTACAGTACTCCATCACTGTGTTTACCACTACAGTATTCGTCACTGTGTTTACCCCAACAGTACTCATCACTGTGTTTACCCCCTACAGTACTCCATCACTGTGTTTACCCCCTACATTACTCCATTTACTGTGTTTACCCCTACATTACTCCATCACTGTTTTTACCCTCTACAGTACTCATCACTGTGTTTACCCCATACAGTACTCCATCACTGTGTTTACCCTCTACTGTATTCATCACTATGTTTACCCCCTACAGTACTCCATCACTGTGTTTACCCTCAACAGTACTCCATCACTGTGTTTACCCCCTACATTACTCAATTTACTGTGTTTTCCCCGACAGTACTCCATCACTGTGTTTACCCCCTACATTACTCCATCACTGTGTTTACCCCTACAGTACTCCATCACAGTGTTTACCCACTACAGAACTCATCACCGTGTTTGCCCTCTATAGTACTCAATCTCTGTGTTTACCCCCAACATTACTCCATTTACTGTGTTTACCCCTACAGTATTCAATCACTGTGTTTACCCACTACAGTACTCCATCACTGTGTTTACCCCCTACAATACTCCATCACTGTATTTACCCCCTACAGTACTCAATCCCTGTGTTTACCCCCCACAGTACTAAATCACTGTGTTTACCCCTACAGTACTCAATCACTGTGTTTACCCCCTTCCAGTGCTCCATCACTGTGTTTACCCCCTACAGTACTCCATCACTGTGTTTACCCCCTACAGTACTCCATCACTGTGTTTACCTCCTACAGTACTCCATCACTGTGTTTACCCCCTAAATTACTCCATTTACTGTGTTTACCCCTACAGTATTCAATCACTGTGTTAACCCCTACAGTATTCAATCACTGTGTTTACCTCCTACAGTACTCCATCACTGTGTTTACCCCCTAAATTACTCCATTTACTGTGTTTACCCCTACAGTATTCAATCACTGTGTTTACCCCTACAGTATTCAATCACTGTGTTAACCCCCGACAATACTCCATCACTGTGTTTTCCCCCGACAATACTCCATCACTGTGTTTAACCCCTACAGCACTCCATCACTGTCTACCCCCTACAGTACTCCATCACTGTGTTTACCCTCTACTGTATTCATCTCAGTGTTTACCCCCTACAATACTCCATCACTGTATTTACCCCCTACAGTACTCAATCCCTGTGTTTACCCCCACAGTACTAAATCACTGTGTTTACCCCCTACAGTACTCAATCACTGTGTTTACCCCCTTCCAGTGCTCCATCACTGTGTTTACCCCCTACAGTACTCCATCACTGTGTTTACCCCCTACAGTACTCCATCACTGTGTTTACCTCCTACAGTACTCCATCACTGTGTTTACCCCCTAAATTACTCCATTTACTGTGTTTACCCCTACAGTATTCAATCACTGTGTTAACCCCTACAGTATTCAATCACTGTGTTTACCCCCTACAGTACTCCATCACTGTGTTTACCCCCTACAGTACTCCATCACAGTGTTTACCCCTACAGTACTCATCACTGTGTTTACCCCCTACAGTACTCATCACTGTGTTTACCCCTACAATACTCCATCACTGTATTTACCCTCAACAGTACTCCATCACTGTGTTTACCTCCTACAGTACTCCATCACTGTGTTTACCCCCTACAGTACTCCATCACTGTGTTTACCTCCTACAGTACTCCATCACTGTGTTTACTCCCTACAGTACTCCATCACTGTGCTTACCTCCTACAATACTCCATCACTGTGTTTACCCCTACAGTATTCAATCACTGTGTTTACCCCCGACAATACTCCATCACTGTGTTTTCCCCCGACAATACTCCATCACTGTGTTTAACCCCTACAGCACTCCATCACTGTCTACCCCCTACAGTACTCCATCACTGTGTTTACCCTCTAATGTATTCATCACAGTGTTTACCCCCTACAGTACTCCATCACTGTGTCTACCCCCTACAGTACTCCATCACTGTGTTTACACTTAACAGTATTCCATCACTGTGTTGACCCCTACAGTACTCCATCACTGTGTTTACCACTACAGTATTCGTCACTGTGTTTACCCCAACAGTACTCATCACTGTGTTTACCCCCTACAGTACTCCATCACTGTGTTTACCCCCTACATTACTCCATTTACTGTGTTTACCCCTACATTACTCCATCACTGTTTTTACCCTCTACAGTACTCATCACTGTGTTTACCCCATACAGTACTCCATCACTGTGTTTACCCTCTACTGTATTCATCACTATGTTTACCCCCTACAGTACTCCATCACTGTGTTTACCCTCAACAGTACTCCATCACTGTGTTTACCCCCTACATTACTCAATTTACTGTGTTTTCCCCGACAGTACTCCATCACTGTGTTTACCCCCTACATTACTCCATCACTGTGTTTACCCCTACAGTACTCCATCACAGTGTTTACCCACTACAGAACTCATCACCGTGTTTGCCCTCTATAGTACTCAATCTCTGTGTTTACCCCCAACATTACTCCATTTACTGTGTTTACCCCTACAGTATTCAATCACTGTGTTTACCCACTACAGTACTCCATCACTGTGTTTACCCCCTACAATACTCCATCACTGTATTTACCCCCTACAGTACTCAATCCCTGTGTTTACCCCCACAGTACTAAATCACTGTGTTTACCCCCTACAGTACTCAATCACTGTGTTTACCCCCTTCCAGTGCTCCATCACTGTGTTTACCCCCTACAGTACTCCATCACTGTGTTTACCCCCTACAGTACTCCATCACTGTGTTTACCTCCTACAGTACTCCATCACTGTGTTTACCCCCTAAATTACTCCATTTACTGTGTTTACCCCTACAGTATTCAATCACTGTGTTAACCCCTACAGTATTCAATCACTGTGTTTACCTCCTACAGTACTCCATCACTGTGTTTACCCCCTAAATTACTCCATTTACTGTGTTTACCCCTACAGTATTCAATCACTGTGTTTACCCCTACAGTATTCAATCACTGTGTTAACCCCCGACAATACTCCATCACTGTGTTTTCCCCCGACAATACTCCATCACTGTGTTTAACCCCTACAGCACTCCATCACTGTCTACCCCCTACAGTACTCCATCACTGTGTTTACCCTCTACTGTATTCATCTCAGTGTTTACCCCCTACAGTACTCCATCACTGTGTTTACCCTCAACAGTACTCCATCACTGTGTTGACCCCTACAGTACTCCATCACTGTGTTTACCCCTACAGTACTCATCACTGTGTTTACCCCTACAGTACTCATCACTGTGTTTACCCCCTACATTACTCCATTTACTGTGTTTACCCCCTACAGTACTCCATCACTGTGTTTACCCCGACAATACTCCATCACTGGGTTTACCCCCTACAATACTCCATCACTGTGTTTACCCCCTACAGTACTCCATCACTGTATTTACCCTCAACAGTACTCCATCACTGTGTTTACCCCCTACAGTACTCCATCACTGTGTTTACCTCCTACAGTACTCCATCACTGTGTTTACCCCCTACATTACTCCATTTACTGTGTTTACCCCTACAGTATTCAATCACTGTGTTTACCCCCGACAATACTCCATCACTGTGTTTACCCCCTACAATACTCCATCACTGTGTTTACCCCTTACAGTACTCCATCACTGTGTTTACCCCCTACAATACTCCATCACTGTGTTTACCCCCTACAGTACTCAATCCCTGTGTTTACCCCCTACAGTACTAAATCACTGTGTTTGCCCCCTACAGTACTCCATCACTGTGTTTACCCCCTACAGTACTCATCACTGTGTTTACCCCCTACAATACTCCATCACTGTGTTTTCCCCTACAGTTCTCCATCACTGTGTTTACCCCCTACAGTACTAAATTACTGTGTTTACACCTACAGTTCTCAATCACTGTGTTTACCCCCTACAATGCTCCATCACTGTGTTTACCCCCTACATTACTCCATTTACTGTGTTTTCCCCTACAGTACTCAACCACTATGTTTACCCCCTACAGTACTGAATCACTGTGTTTACCCTCTACATTACTCCATCACTGCGTTTACCACTACAGTACTCCATCACTGTGTTTACCCCCTACAGTTCTCCATCACTGTTAACCACACAGCTGTAGTATTACTGTTCCACATTGTATAGTCTCAGAGG
>NC_088240.1:19814713-19827213 GCF_036934945.1 Oncorhynchus masou masou | reverse complement strand
CAAATTACCATACAACAGACCATGTATTCACCCTGCACACCCTAATTGACAACCAAACAAACCAAAAACAAAGGCAAAGTCTTCTCATGCTTTGTTGATTTCAAAAAAGCCTTAGACTCAATTTGGCATTAGGGTCTGCTATACAAATTGAAGGAAAGTGGTGTTGGGGGTAAAACATACGACATTATAAAATCCATGTACACAAACAACAAGTATGCGATTAAAATTGGCAAAAACACACATATTTCTTGCCACAGGGCCGTGGGGTGAGACAGGGATGCAGCTTAAGCCCCACCCTCTTCAACATATATATCAACGAATTAGCGCGGGCTCTAGAAAAGTCTGCAGCACCCGGCCTCGCCCTACTAGAATCTGAAGTCAAATGTCTACTGTTTGCTTCTGTCACCAACCAAAGAGGGCCTACCAACCAAAGAGGGCCTACAGCAGCACCTAGATTTTCTGCACAGATTATGCCAGACCTGGGCACTGACAGTAAATCTCAGTAAGACGAAAATAATGGTGTTCCAAAAAAGGTCCAGTCGCCAGGACCACAAATACAAATTCCATCTAGACACCATTGCCCTAAATCACACAAAAAATGATACATATCTTGGCCTAAACAACAGCGCCACAGGTAACTTCCACAAAGCAGTGAACGATCTGAGAGATTTTATGCCATCAAAAGGAACATAAAATTCAACATACCAATTAGGATCCGGCTAAAAATACTTGAATCAGTCATAGAGCCCATTGCCCTTTATGATTGTGAGGTCTGGGGACCAACCAAGATTTCACAAAATGGGACAAACACCAAATTGAGACTCTGCATGCAGAATTCTGCAAAGATATCCTCCATGTACAACATAGAACACCAAATAATGCATGCAGAGCAGAATTAGGCCGATACCGACTAATTATCAAAATCCAGAAAATAACCATTAAATTCTACAACCACCAAAAAGGAAGCGATTCCCAAACCTTCCATAACAAAGCCATCACCTACAGAGAGATGAACCTGGAGAAGAGTCCCCTAAGCAAGCTGGTCCTGGGGCTCTGTTCATAAACACAAACACACCCCACAGTGCCCCAGGACAGCAGCAGAATTAAATAATGAGAATAAAAAGGTAATTACTTGACACATTGGAAAGAATTAACAAAAAAAACACAGCAAACTAGAATGCTATTTGGCCCTAAACAGAGAGTACACAGTGGCAGAAAACCTGATCACTGTGACTGACCCAAACTTAAGGAAAGCTTAGACTATGTACAGACTCAGGGAGCATAGCCTTGCTATTGAGAAAGGCCGCCGTAGGCAAACATGGATCTCAAGAGAAGACAGGCTATGTGCACACTGCCCACAAAATGAGGTGGAAACTGAGCTGCACGTCCTAACCTCCTGTCCAATGTATGACCATATCAGAGACACATATTTCCCTCAGATTACACAGAACTTTGATAAACTCCCATATCTACTGGGTGAAATTCCACAGTGTGCCATCACAGCAGCAAGATTTGTGACCTGTTGCCACAAGAAAAGGGCAACCAGTGAAGAACAAACACCATTGTAAATACAACCCATATTTATGCTTATTTATTTTCCCTTGTTTACCCTTAACCATTTGTACATCTTTACAACACTGTATATATACGTAATATGAGATTTGTAATGTCTTTATTGTTTTGAAACTTCTGTATGTGTAATGTTAACTGTTAATTTTTATTGTTTAATTCACTTTTGTATATTATCTACCTCACTTGCTTTGGCAATGTTAACACATGTTTCCCATGCCAATAAAGCCCCTTGAATTGAATTGAGACAGACAGACAGACAGACAGACAGACAGACAGACAGACAGACAGACAGACAGACAGACAGACAGACAGACAGACAGACAGACAGACAGACAGACAGACAGCTCATGTAGAGATAAGATTAGACTGACCTGACCATTTATCAGACCTGAGGTGGGACCTGGGCCAAGCTACACACCAACAGGCCTTAGAAATCTGCATTTACAAACACTAAACCTGCATCTGATAGGATTGATTAGGTGCCAATAGACAGATCACCATGGCAATGCATGGCACGCTCTTATCAAGGCTGTGTGAGAGTTTGCCTCCTCTCTTTAGCAGTGGAGTGTCCACTGTCAGCACAGATTATAGACTGAATTGTGTGTGTGTGTGTGTGTGTGTTTGTGTGTGTGTGTGTGTGTGTGTGTGTGTGTGTGTGTGTGTGTGTGTGTGTGTGTGTGTGTGTGTGTGTGTGTGTGTGTGTGTGTGTGTGTGTGTGTTTCAAGTTTCAGGTTTTAATGTCAAGCGCACAAGTACAGTGAAATGCCTTTCTTGTGGCGGCAGAATAGCCTAGGGATAAGAGCGTTGGACTAGTAACCGAAAGGTTGCAAGATTGAATGTTTCCTCTCCACAGAGGTACAGACACATACACACATACACACATACAGTTGAAGTCGGAGGTTACATACACTTAGGTAGGAGTCATCTAAACTTGTTTTTCAACCACTCCACAAATTTCTTGTTAATAAACTATAGTTTTGGCAAGTCGGTTAGGACATCTACTTTGTACATGACACAAGTAATTTTTCCAACAATTGTTTACAGACAGATGATTTAACTTATAATTCACTGTATCACAATTCCAGTGAGTCAGAAGTTTACATACACTAAGTTGACTGTGCCTTTAAACATCTTGGAAAATTCCAGAAAATAATGTCATGGCTTTAGAAGCTTCTGATAGGCTAATTGACATCATTTGAGTCAATCATAATCGTACCTGTGGATGTATTTCAAAGCCTACCTTCAAACTCAGTGCCTCTTTCCTTGACATCATGGGGAAATCAAAAGAAATCAGCCAAGACCTCAGAAAATAATTGTAGACCTCCACAAGACTGGTTCATCCTTGGGATCAATTTCCAAATGCCTGAAGGTAATTCACTGTATCACAATTTGGCCATAATGACCATCATTATGTTTGGAGGGAAAATCGGGAGGCTTGCAAGCCAAAGAACACAATCCCAACTGTGAAGCACGGGGGTGGCAGCATCATGTTGTGAGGGTGCTTTGCTGCAGGAGAGACTGGTGCACTTCACAAAATAGATGGCAACATGAGGGAGGAAAATTATGTGGATATATTGAAGCATCATCTCAAGACATCAGTAAGGAAGTTAAAGCTTGGTCGCAAATGGGTCTTCCAAATGGTCAATGACCCCAAGCATACTTCCAAAGTTGTAGCAAAATTACTTAAGGACAACAAAGTCAAGGTATTCGAGTGGCCATCACAAAGCCCTGACCTCAATCCTATAGAACATTTGTGGGCAGAACTGATAAAACGTGTGCGAGCAAGGAGGCCTACAAACCTGACCAGCTCTGTCAGGAGGAATGGGCCAAAATTCACCCAGCTTATTGTGGGAAGCTTGTGGAAGGCTACCCGAAACGTTTGACCCATGGTAAACAATTTAAAGGCAATGCTACCATACTATTTGAGCATATGCAAACTTCTGACCCACTGGGAATGTGGCTGAAATAAATAATTCTCTCTTCTATTATTCTGACATTTCACATTCTTAAAATAAATTGGTGATCCTAACTGACCTAAGACAGGGAATTTTTACTAGGATTAAATGTCAGGAATTGTGAAAAACTGAGTTTAAATGTATTTGGCTGAGGTGCATGTAAACTTCCAATTTCAACTGTACACACACACACACACATATACACACACATGCACATATACACACACACATACACACATACACAATCACATACACACACATACCTTTCTAATATTGCGTTGCACCCACCCCCTTTTGCCCTCAGAAGAGAATCAATTCGGGGCATGGGCTCTACAAGGTATCAAAAGCGTTCCACAGGGATGCTGGCCCATGTTGACTTCAATGCTTTCCACAGTTGTGTCAATTTGGCTGGATGTCCTTTGGGACCATTTTTGATACACATGGGAAACTGTTGAGTGTGAAAACCCAAGCAGTGTTGCAGTTGCGCCTGCCACATACTACCATACCCCGTTCAAAGGCACTTAAATTTGTCTTGGGCCTCCTGGGTGGCGCAGTGGTTAAGGGCGTTGTACTGCAACGCCAGCTGCGCCACCAGAGACTCTGGGTTCGCACCCAGGCTCTGTCGTAACCGGCCGCGACTGGGAGGTCCGTGGGGCGACGCACAATTGGCCTAGCGTCGTCCGGGTTAGAGAGGGTTTGGCCGGTAGGGAAATCCTTGTCTCATCGCGCACCAGCGACTCCTGTGGCGGGCCGGGCGCAGTGCGCGCTAACCAAGGCTGCCAGGTGCACGGTGTTTCCTCCGACACATTGGTGCGGCTGGCTTCCGGATTGGATGCGCACTGTGTAAAGAAGCAGTGCGGCTTGGTTGGGTTGTGTATCGGAGGATGCATGACTTTCAACCTTCGTCTCTCCTGAGCCCGTACGGGAGTTGAATCAATGAGACAAGATAGTAGCTACTAAAAACAATTGGATACCACGAAATTGGGGAGAAAAGGGGGTAAAATAAATAAATATTGTTGTCTTGTCAATTCACCCTCTGAATGTTACACATACACAATCCATGTCTCAATTGTCTCAAAATCCTTCTTTAGCCTGTCTCCTCCCCTTCATCTACACTGATTGAAGTGGATTTAACAAGTGACATCCATACGGGATCATAGCTTTCAACTCGATTCACCTGGTCAGTCTATGTCATGGAAAGAGCAGGTGTTCCTAATGTTTTGTATACACAGTGTACATATATATATATATATATATATATATATATATATATATATATATATATATATATATATACACACACAATGTATAAACAGCTTTCAACACCATAGCACCCTCAAAGCTCGTCACTAAGCTCAAGGCCTTGGTTCTGAACTCCTCCCAGTGCAATTTGGTCCTAGATTTTCTGAAGGCGGGACCCCGGGTGGTGAAGGTAGGCAGCAACACTTCCGCCACACTGATCCTCAACACGGAGGCCCCCCAAGGGTGTGTGCTCAGCCCCTCCTGTACTACTTGTTCACCCATGACAGGGTGGCCAAACACTACCCAAACTCAATAATGAAGTTTGAGCCCTGGCGGAGTGGTGCCAGGAAAATAACTCCCTCAACGTCAACAAAACAAAGGAGCTGATCGTAGACAACAGGAGACAGAAGAGGGAGTACACCTCCATCCACATCTACAGTGAATAGGGTCAAAAGCTGAGGACCTGAAATGGTCTCACAACACCTACACAGTGGAGAAAAATGCACAACAGTGCCTCTACAACCTCAGACGTCTGGAAAAAAATGGAATGGTCCCTATGACCCTCATGAACTTCTACAGATGCACCGTTGAGAGCACTCTGTCGGGCTGCATCACCGCCTGGTAAGGCAACTACACCACCCGCAACTACATGGCTCTCCAGAGGGTGGTGCGGTCAGCCCAACGAATCACCGGGGGCACGCTGCCTTCCCCCCATGACAGCACTCAGTGTCAAAAGAAGGCCAAGAAGATCATGAAGGACCTCAGTTACCCGACAACAGACTGTTCACTCAGCTACCGTCCGACAAAAAGAGACAGTACAGGTGTATCAGTGCTAAGACAGAGATACTAAAAAAACAGCTTCTATTACCAGACCATCAGACTGTTGAACAGCTTCTATTACCAGACCATCAGACTGTTGAACAGCTTCTATTACCATCAGACTGTTGAACAGCTTCTATTACCAGACCATCAGACTGTTGAACAGTTTCTATTACCAGACCATCAGACTGTTGAACAGCTTCTATTACCATCAGACTGTTGAACAGCTTCTATTACCAGACCATCAGACTGTTGAACAGCTTCTATTACCATCAGACTGTTGAACAGCTTCTATTACCAGACCATCAGACTGTTGAACAGCTTCTATTACCATCAGACTGTTGAACAGCTTCTATTACCAGACCATCAGACTGATGAACAGCTTCTATTACCATCAGACTGTTGAACAGCTTCTATCACCAGACCATCAGACTGTTGAACAGCTTCTATTACCAGACCATCAGACTGTTGAACAGTTCTATTACCATCAGACTGTTGAACAGCTTCTATTACCAGACCATCAGACTGATGAACAGTTCTATTACCAGACCATCAGACTGTTGAACAGTTTCTATTACCAGATCATCAGACTGTTGAACAGCTTCTATTACCAGACCATCAGACTGTTGAACAGCTTCTATTACCAGACCATCAGACTGATGAACAGCTTCTATTACCATCAGACTGTTGAACAGCTTCAATCACCAGACCATCAGACTGTTGAACAGTTTCTATTACCATCAGACTGTTGAGCAGCTTCTATCACCAGACCATCAGACTGTTGAACAGTTTCTACTACCAGACCATCAGACTGTTGAACAGTTTCTATTACCAGACCATCAGACTGATGAACAGCTTCTATTACCATCAGACTGTTGAACAGCTTCTATCACCAGACCATCAGACTGTTGAACAGTTTCTATTACCAGACCATCAGACTGTTGAACAACTTCTATTACCAGACCATCAGACTGTTGAACAGCTTCTATTACCATCAGACTGTTGAACAGCTTCTATCACCAGACCATCAGACTGTTGAACAGCTTCTATTACCAGACCATCAGACTGTTGAACAGTTCTATTACCATCAGACTGTTGAACAGCTTCTATTACCAGACCATCAGACTGATGAACAGTTCTATTACCAGACCATCAGACTGTTGAACAGCTTCTATTACCAGACCATCAGACTGTTGAACAGCTTCTATTACCATCAGACTGTTGAACAGCTTCTATTACCAGACCATCAGACTGTTGAACAGCTTCTATTACCATCAGACTGTTGAACAGCTTCTATTACCAGACCATCAGACTGATGAACAGCTTCTATTACCATCAGACTGTTGAACAGTTCTATTACCAGACCATCAGACTGTTGAACAGCTTCTATTACCAGACCATCAGACTGTTGAACAGCTTCTATTACCAGACCATCAGACTGTTGAACAGTTTCTATTACCAGACCATCAGACTGTTGAACAGCTTCTATCACCAGACCATCAGACTGTTGAACAGCTTCTATTACCAGATCATCAGACTGTTGAACAGTTTCTATTACCATCAGACTGTTGAGCAGCTTCTATTACCAGACCATCAGACTGTTGAACAGTTTCTATTACCAGACCATCAGACAGTTGAACAGCTTCTATTACCAGACCATCAGACTGTTGAACAGCTTCTATTACCATCAGACTGTTGAACAGCTTCTATTACCAGACCATCAGACTGATAAACAGCTTCTATTACCAGACCATCAGACTGATGAACAGCTTCTATTACCATCAGACTGTTGAACAGCTTCTATTACCAGACCATCAGACTGATGAACAGCTTCTATTACCAGACCATCAGACTGATGAACAGCTTCTATTACCAGACCATCAGACTGTTGAACAGCTTCTATTACCAGACCATCAGACTGATGAACAGCTTCTATTACCAGACCATCAGACTGTTGAACAGCTTCTATTACCATCAGACTGTTGAACAGTTTCTATTACCATCAGACTGTTGAACAGCTTCTATTACCAGACCATCAGACTGTTGAACAGCTTCTATTACCAGACCATCAGACTGTTGAACAGCTTCTATTACCATCAGACTGTTGAACAGTTTCTATTACCATCAGACTGTTGAACAGCTTCTATTACCAGACCATCAGACTGTTGAACAGCTTCTATTACCAGACCATCAGACTGTTGAACAGCTTCTATTACCATCAGACTGTTGAACAGTTTCTATTACCATCAGACTGTTGAACAGCTTCTATTACCAGACCATCAGACTGTTGAACAGCTTCTATTACCAGACCATCAGACTGTTGAACAGCTTCTATTACCATCAGACTGTTGAACAGTTTCTATTACCATCAGACTGTTGAACAGTTTCTATTACCAGACCATCAGACTGTTGAACAGCTTCTATTACCAGACCATCAGACTGTTGAACAGCTTCTATTACCATCAGACTGTTGAACAGCTTCTATTACCAGACCATCAGACTGTTGAACAGTTTCTATTACCAGACCATCAGACTGTTGAACAGCTTCTATCACCATCAGACTGTTGAACAGTTTCTATTACCATCAGACTGTTGAGCAGCTTCTATTACCAGACCATCAGACTGTTGAACAGTTTCTATTACCAGACCATCAGACTGTTGAACAGTTTCTATTACCAGACCATCAGACTGTTGAACAGTTTCTATTACCAGACCATCAGACTGATGAACAGCTTCTATTACCATCAGACTGTTGAACAGCTTCTATCACCAGACCATCAGACTGTTGAACAGTTTCTATTACCAGACCATCAGACTGTTGAACAACTTCTATTACCAGACCATCAGACTGTTGAACAGTTCTATTACCAGACCATCAGACTGTTGAACAGCTTCTATCACCAGACCATCAGACTGTTGAACAGCTTCTATTACCAGATCATCAGACTGTTGAACAGTTTCTATTACCATCAGACTGTTGAACAGTTTCTATTACCATCAGACTGTTGAGCAGTTTCTATTACCAGACCATCAGACTGTTGAACAGCTTCTATTACCAGACCATCAGACTGTTGAACAGCTTCTATTACCATCAGACTGTTGAACAGCTTCTATTACCAGACCATCAGACTGATGAACAGCTTCTATTACCAGACCATCAGACTGATGAACAGCTTCTATTACCATCAGACTGTTGAACAGCTTCTATTACCAGACCATCAGACTGATGAACAGCTTCTATTACCAGACCATCAGACTGATGAACAGCTTCTATTACCAGACCATCAGACTGTTGAACAGCTTCTATTACCAGACCATCAGACTGTTGAACAGCTTCTATTACCAGACCATCAGACTGTTGAACAGCTTCTATTACCAGACCATCAGACTGTTGAACAGCTTCTATTACCATTAGACTGTTGAACAGTTTCTATTACCATCAGACTGTTGAACAGCTTCTATTACCAGACCATCAGACTGTTGAACAGTTTCTATTACCAGACCATCAGACTGTTGAACAGTTTCTATTACCAGACCATCAGACTGTTGAACAGTTTCTATTACCAGACCATCAGACTGTTGAACAGCTTCTATTACCAGACCATCAGACTGTTGAACAGTTTCTATTACCAGACCATCAGACTGTTGAACAGTTTCTATTACCAGACCATCAGACTGATGAACAGCTTCTATTACCAGACCATCAGACTGATGAACAGCTTCTATTACCAGACCATCAGACTGTTGAACAGCTTCTATTACCAGACCATCAGACTGTTGAACAGCTTCTATTACCAGACCATCAGACTGTTGAACAGCTTCTATTACCAGACCATCAGACTGATGAACAGCTTCTATTACCAGACCATCAGACTGTTGAACAGCTTCTATTACCATCAGACTGTTGAACAGTTTCTATTACCATCAGACTGTTGAACAGCTTCTATTACCAGACCATCAGACTGTTGAACAGCTTCTATTACCAGACCATCAGACTGTTGAACAGCTTCTATTACCAGATCATCAGACTGTTGAACAGCTTCTATTACCATCAGACTGTTGAACAGTTTCTATTACCATCAGACTGTTGAACAGCTTCTATTATCAGACCATCAGACTGTTGAACAGCTTCTATTACCAGACCATCAGACTGTTGAACAGCTTCTATTACCAGACCATCAGACTGTTGAACAGCTTCTATTACCATCAGACTGTTGAACAGCTTCTATTACCAGACCATCAGACTGTTGAACAGTTTCTATTACCAGACCATCAGACTGTTGAACAGCTTCTATCACCATCAGACTGTTGAACAGTTTCTATTACCATCAGACTGTTGAGCAGCTTCTATTACCAGACCATCAGACTGTTGAACAGTTTCTATTACCAGACCATCAGACTGTTGAACAGTTTCTATTACCAGACCATCAGACTGATGAACAGCTTCTATTACCATCAGACTGTTGAACAGCTTCTATTACCAGACCATCAGACTGATGAACAGCTTCTATTACCAGACCATCAGACTGATGAACAGCTTCTATTACCAGACCATCAGACTGTTGAACAGTTCTATTACCAGACCATCAGACTGTTGAACAGCTTCTATCACCATCAGACTGTTGAACAGCTTCTATTACCAGACCATCAGACTGTTGAACAGTTCTATTACCAGACCATCAGACTGTTGAACAGCTTCTATTACCATCAGACTGTTGAACAGTTTCTATTACCATCAGACTGTTGAACAGCTTCTATTACCAGACCATCAGACTGTTGAACAGCTTCTATTACCAGACCATCAGACTGTTGAACAGCTTCTATTACCATCAGACTGTTGAACAGCTTCTATTACCAGACCATCAGACTGTTGAACAGTTTCTATTACCAGACCATCAGACTGTTGAACAGCTTCTATCACCATCAGACTGTTGAACAGTTTCTATTACCATCAGACTGTTGAACAGCTTCTATTACCAGACCATCAGACTGTTGAACAGCTTCTATTATCAGACCATCAGACTGTTGAACAGCTTCTATTACCAGACCATCAGACTGTTGAACAGCTTCTATTACCATCAGACTGTTGAACAGCTTCTATTACCAGACCATCAGACTGTTGAACAGTTTCTATTACCAGACCATCAGACTGTTGAACAGCTTCTATCACCATCAGACTGTTGAACAGTTTCTATTACCATCAGACTGTTGAGCAGCTTCTATTACCAGACCATCAGACTGTTGAACAGTTTCTATTACCAGACCATCAGACTGTTGAACAGTTTCTATTACCAGACCATCAGACTGTTGAACAGTTTCTATTACCAGACCATCAGACTGATGAACAGCTTCTATTACCATCAGACTGTTGAACAGCTTCTATCACCAGACCATCAGACTGTTGAACAGTTTCTATTACCAGACCATCAGACTGTTGAACAACTTCTATTACCAGACCATCAGACTGTTGAACAGTTATATTACCAGACCATCAGACTGTTGAACAGCTTCTATCACCAGACCATCAGACTGTTGAACAGCTTCTATTACCAGATCATCAGACTGTTGAACAGTTTCTATTACCATCAGACTGTTGAACAGTTTCTATTACCATCAGACTGTTGAGCAGTTTCTATTACCAGACCATCAGACTGTTGAACAGTTTCTATTACCAGACCATCAGACTGTTGAACAGCTTCTATTACCAGACCATCAGACTGTTGAACAGCTTCTATTACCATCAGACTGTTGAACAGCTTCTATTACCAGACCATCAGACTGATGAACAGCTTCTATTACCAGACCATCAGACTGATGAACAGCTTCTATTACCATCAGACTGTTGAACAGCTTCTATTACCAGACCATCAGACTGATGAACAGCTTCTTTTACCAGACCATCAGACTGATGAACAGCTTCTATTACCAGACCATCAGACTGTTGAACAGCTTCTATTACCAGACCATCAGACTGTTGAACAGCTTCTATTACCAGACCATCAGACTGTTGAACAGCTTCTATTACCATTAGACTGTTGAACAGCTTCTATTACCAGACCATCAGACTGTTGAACAGTTTCTATTACCAAACCATCAGACTGTTGAACAGCTTCTATTACCAGACCATCAGACTGTTGAACAGCTTCTATTACCAGACCATCAGACTGTTGAACAGCTTCTATTACCAGACCATCAGACTGATGAACAGCTTCTATTACCATCAGACTGTTGAACAGCTTCTATTACCAGACCATCAGACTGATGAACAGCTTCTATTACCAGACCATCAGACTGATGAACAGCTTCTATTACCAGACCATCAGACTGTTGAACAGCTTCTATTACCAGACCATCAGACTGTTGAACAGCTTCTATTACCAGACCATCAGACTGTTGAACAGCTTCTATTACCAGACCATCAGACTGTTGAACAGCTTCTATTACCATTAGACTGTTGAACAGTTTCTATTACCATCAGACTGTTGAACAGTTTCTATTACCAGACCATCAGACTGTTGAACAGTTTCTATTACCAGACCATCAGACTGTTGAACAGTTTCTATTACCAGACCATCAGACTGTTGAACAGCTTCTATTACCAGACCATCAGACTGTTGAACAGTTTCTATTACCAGACCATCAGACTGTTGAACAGTTTCTATTACCAGACCATCAGACTGATGAACAGCTTCTATTACCAGACCATCAGACTGATGAACAGCTTCTATTACCAGACCATCAGACTGTTGAACAGCTTCTATTACCAGACCATCAGACTGTTGAACAGCTTCTATTACCATCAGACTGTTGAACAGCTTCTATTACCAGACCATCAGACTGATGAACAGCTTCTATTACCAGACCATCAGACTGATGAACAGCTTCTATTACCATCAGACTGTTGAACAGCTT